>NW_025781749.1:0-41809 GCF_021130785.1 Homalodisca vitripennis | reverse complement strand
TTTCAGAAACCGGATATGCGTCATCATCAAGATCAATCATACGTAGGTAAAAATTGAAAGTTCATGCAAAATGGTCTATTTCTTATAGATAAAAATTGTTATTGAAATATTCTACGGATAGACAGACAGGGAGATTGCAAGTTTCAGTAGTAGTAATTGTAAAGTGAAATTTTCACCTACAACAACCTTTCTTTTGATTATAACTTAGTTCTCAAGAAAATATACGTCGATTCTGTGAATACCTACCACGTTTTTGCTTATCTGATAAAACATTTAACTTTAGGTAAAAACTAGGTATTTCATTTAAAACCTAATATCCATAAGCTTCTAACAACCCTTCCCTTGTTATATTTTTGCATTCTTCATTCTCCACCACCACTCTCCCTATAAAACATCAACCAGGTCAGATATCGGTTCTTAACGATAGGCTGATTAAATCAAGTCCCCCCCCTCCCCCCCCCCCCCCCCCCCCCCCCCCCCCCCCCACCCCCCCCCCCCCCCCCCCCCCCCTGACTGCAACCCAAGAATTAAAATAATCATAGTTTGTCTGATTATCTGGAAAAAAGCATTATCCAAAGTCAGCAATGTTTGCGCAGTTCACGACTTTTTAAAACCTTACATAAAAAACCGTTTCATCAGTGCATCTTGTACTGAAATTATGATTAGCTACCATTACCCTTCTCTTTTACATATGAACAACCGACCATATTGTGCCTCAACTCTCACAAATTTTCACATAATGGGGAGTTTCGTTACCACTCCAACATCTTGAATCCTTATAGTCACGGAAAATATATCTTATCATCTTTAAAAGCAATTTGGTTTTGTTTAGTTTTTTAAAACTGGACTGCCACTTTTAATCATACAAATATAATTTACAAATTTGGCGTAATTATTATTACATATCCAATATTACGCCGTATTAATGTGGAAAGGTATTTACAGCTGTTGATTAGGATTGTTTAAGGTGAAATATTCAAATTATTCTATCAGGTAATTCATTATATCGATGTTTATAATTAAGTAGTCACGTTTTTAAAATTTCGATACAAATAAACCGTTTATCGTACTTTTACCCCAAAATTGGCTAAGAACAGTCCCTAGACTAATTTTTTTATGATTACTATAATGATGATGTTAATGGTCCCTTACCAGTACATTTTCTTTGGAATTTTATATATATAACTATATCGAGAATTTATGTAAAGCGAATTACGAGAGAACACCCCGTCCAGTTTTTCTTAAAGCTACTTCAACTTACAAAAAGCAAAACATCTTCCAAAACATCAGAAAAACGACTAGGAATGGCTCATTTAACTAGTACTGTCGTAATGTCGTCTTTATTTGATGAGAAAATTTCGTGCTAGAGCAAATAGAGTGCGGATGTTGGAGTTTTTAAGAATCTCTACAAAATACCGTCAGAGTGGCTGGTTTTAAATTTCTTTTTTTCACCAGGATTGCCAGAAGTCGCTCCTAGTAGAAGTTTTTGAAAACATGACATGTAACCCTGCAAGATTTAACTTCAAATGGCCATCAATGTACTTCACAGATGTAATGGAACATATATGTGGTCTTAGTAAATAGTCCCAAAATATGTCTGTTATTGAACGCAGCGTGCAATTATTTTTTTTTAATGATACAGGATTTTTAGATTCGAAAAATTATAATTTATTGTCCTTATCATATGTTGCCTCAATGTTGCTTAATGTCATAATTTATCTTTTAACTAGGACTTATTTAAGACCATCCAAATAAAAATAATTGATGAGGTGAGAACTTACACACCTCCAAGTTTTCTAGTATAACAAAAACGCAAACTTTAAGTAAACACATATACATACCAAAAACTTTACCAGGAACCACGCCAACTCTTTAAGGTCTTTAGGGATCTTATTTGCGGGTTAGCTTAACTTGGGGCTTCCCAGGAAACTTTTCACTGTAAACAGGCAACTTAACTGGGAATCTAATCAAAAAAAAACATTGCTTTTTTTCTTTTACTGATGAAATTTTAAACTTCGTTTTGATAGTTTTTAAAATAATTAGTTTTAAAAAATTAAAAATTTTTATTGTATATGTTATTAAGAGAATTAGCATTGCATGCCATAAACGCCCAACTTATTTTTAAATGTTATAAAACCACCAAAAAACACCTAAATGTAAATAACAAGCAAAAAGGTGTAAAATGTCAACCAAAAGTTATGGTAAACCTAGTATTTGTATGTAAGTATGTTAAAAACTATAAATACATAAAATTTAGAAATCATACTTGCATCAGCTTATTACAATCAACTACATAAAATGTTTTTCATCACTTATCACATTTGTACATAATTAAATGAGTAATATAACCCGTAGAAAACCCTCCTCATATTTACTTTTTGACTGATGTGTACAATTGCGTCTTCCCCGGATGTGTAAAACCGCTGCATCAATCCTGAAATTTGGAACATTGGTATTCTCTATTTAGCTTGAGGGATTTGCTTTTACAGAGGTATATTTTACGAATATTCAGACTTGCATTGAATGTACCGTTTACTATTATCTCCCTCTGATAATATTATTTCCTCATTATTTTTAACCAGATTCTTAAGAAACGAATATTCCCATTATAAGGTTTGTTTTTTAAAACCAGAATAATTTAAGTTTACTTTGTTAACTAAATATTTTATTGAATACTAAACCATTTGAGGGAGCTTTGCAACCACGGTTTTCAAGTAATATACATACAAATTATAATTATTTGCTATTATAGCAACTATTTTAGATAAATTATTTGAAGGATAATATTTCATACTTTTATATTTATTTAACCACATTGTACTTGACGTAAAAAAGAGATTTTCTCACTGTATTTTATATTTTTAATGTTTACATAAAATACACATAATAAAGCAAATTTGTAGAGAGGAATTAGCCAATTAAAGAATGGTAAGCATTTTGTCTTGAAAGTCTGTTGGGATTGGAAATTTGAATAAGAACCAAGAAATTCATCTTTTTTTTGGAAAGGGGATGGGAAACCTAATATTTGATACTTTTTGAGCTCTCCTTTTTTCCCCGTTTCTTCCATTCCGACTGATGTCATTCTGCATTTTGTGTACCTCCTTATCAGTGATAACATAATATATTTAAACCTTTATCTATGAGTCACTACTAGAAAATCCTGCAATTGATAGTATTTTACGTAAATGATTCTAATTAAAAAAAAAGATACGTAAATCCATTGTTTCATCTATGAAAGCCAATTTCTTCTGAGTAGTTCGCGCCATTTCTCCATGTTTATACACGATTACACTCTAATTAACAGTGCGAATTCCTCAAGGGATATTAATAATAAACGCTTAATAAGTCTGACTAGGGAAAAACTGATTTCCATGTTTTTGAAGTTGATTATCAGTACTGGTGTTTGACAGTGGGTATTTTTTAGTAATATGATATTTTTTAAATGTTCGATTTAAGAAGTTGGTATAAAATGATATTATTGATTACTACACAGCTATTAAGATACGCGATTACCCGGAAAAAAAAAGAAAATTAAAATAAATCATTTGGTGTACGCTGAAAGAAAAAGTACGTAACAGTTTCTGATCAAAACAATGGGAGTGAGATGTTTACTGTGATTTCATTATTGCAAACATTATGATGCAATTTTACAATTTTATATAAGTAAACGTGACAGCCGAATTGTGGAAGACCTTCAACAATAGGCAATCCAAAAGATAACTATTTAAGAATTTATATGGTTTTTATGCTATTTAATATAATCATCATACAGCCCGGCAGAATAAAAATTTGCTGTGTAGGGTTAGAAAAAATGCACAATCGTAACCTCTTAAGAAAAACACACCAAGTCGTTGCAACACATATTCTATATACTCAAAAGAGCATTAAAACGATGGACAAGGTTTACTAACTTACCCTCACAACAAAATGTTTTGGCTCTTCTCATGGTATTATTGTTTGTTTATAATCTTCACGTACATTTCTAATAAATTAAGTTCTATTTTAAAATCACATTCCAACTATTCGCTTAGTACATTTGTCCAATATGCAAAGGCTTTCTAGAGTACACATTTGGTGAAGACGTGTTAATTCAACAGCATAGATAAGTGACAAACTGCTACTTAACTAAAATGTCTTAGAAACTGTTTATGAAAAGACAGATTTATTTATCGGATTTTAAAATATGAACACGAATCTTTCAACTACAAAAAAAATTAAAACAGAAAAGCATAATTTTTTTTAAACTGAGGTTAATGTCCTGCATAAAAAAACAAAAAACGTTGGGGCCCCCCTTAAAACTTAAAAGTAAGCAAATTCTGCAAATGTTTAATTTTTTCTTGATTACAATAATAACCTACACTAATTGGGGTGGTCACTATACAGGTTGGCAAACAAAAGGGTTACCTAAAAACATTCTGGCGTGTTGATTATGTAAAAATATTAATGTTTAACATAAACATTTTCACACAAAAACGTTAATAAACTGTTCTCGTTTAATAACCGCCTGGTCGATACATTTTGGTTTTTGTTCAGTGATTATGTATAAATAAAAATATTTAAAGCTAAAACAAAACAAATTTTTACACAATTATGGTTTTGTAATATACTAAGCCAAAGACCACAGATATAGTTATTTACTCTGTAATACTTTTTTCCAAAAGAAACGTTCTAGGTAAAATAACAATAATGCCAGTATATTTATACAAAGCATATTGCCCGAAAATACCAATTTGGGTCTTTACATTTTTTTTAATATAAATACTTCCAAACGGTACTCTTTTTTTGTTTTCAAACGAAGATTCGTCAATGCAATTAAGCGAAGCGAACGCACTACTTTAAAGGTGTAAGGATGTGCATCCAGGCACGTGAAAGCAGGAATACATTTTTTTATATTGATAAGCATCAGCTGTTTTTACAATCTGTTAGTTATTAAAAATGTAACAAGGATGAGAACCTATTTTGGTTACATTAAAAAAAAAAAATAATCCCAAATGTACTTGTTTCTAAGAGTAATCCCAACTGCGTATCTCTTCAACGCCCTAAGCAAGGAAGACCGATTATGAATATGCATATAAGAGAATAACAAAAAGGGAGATCTATCAGGAAATACACCCATATTTTAATACAATAAAAATTTGTTTGCCGTGTGTAACCCATGTTATTAGTTCACAAACATTATAAGATTTGCAATATTTGGTTATTTAGCAACATGAATACGTTCAATGGAAATTATGTATGCAAACTTATTTAATGCTTGACTGTAAAATGTGCTTCTCAAGTCAAAAAGTCTTTCTTATTTTTACTTATTAAAATTTTTTTAATATTTTATATAAATGTGGGCCGTTATTGGATTCACTCTTAAAAAAAACTGTAAAACTATTTCCCAATAGTAGTAGAGCTTGTGTCTGTGTATTAATGCATACATCACAAGTATTAATTTAATTTCATATTTATTGGTGGTTTTTTTTCGCAGGATACTCAGTGATTAATCATTGGCAATAAGTCAAATTGAATGATTACTGCCAAGCGTCAGAGGACCGCAGTGCGACTAGTGTGTATGAAAGGAGCTTAATGAAAATTCCTGGTACTCTGTGTTAGCTCCCAGACTTAAGATAGTATGTTAGACCTCCTACTTAGCAGGTCCTAGTGTTATGGGGTGTTACCTCCCAGGTTTCTGGCCCCTTCACAAGATAAATGCCAACCTATTGCTTTCTGAGAGCTCCCAGGGGTTTCTGGTGTGCACTCAATCCCGATCAACTCCATACCTTCCAGATAGATTTCTGGCTTTCTGTTAATCTTAACCGGCTTCCTAGGAAGGTTTCTCAGCCCCTCCAGGACCTTCGCGGCCCTTTTCATTAAGTCATGCCATCGGGACTTCCTGGGAGTTTCTTCTAGCCAACTAAGAACCTTCCCTGCCTACGATGTATCCAGGGCCATAGGGAATCTGATGCCACAATCTAAGGCTTTTTCCTTGCATTGGCCACTCTTCCCCCAGCTTCCTGTTTCTGTTAAAATCCTGATTTTGGAACCTGAGGCCTTCTCGGGCAGGTTTCCACGTCTGGAACCTCTAGGTTCTCTATCGGGCGACTGGCCCCTTTTGGCAGTAGTGCAATTACCTTACAGAAGTAACCGGCCTTCTGACCATGCTTCCCGGTCTTAGACAAAAACGGTCGTTATCTGTTTTATAGTTTCTTTAGTTGCATCTTAGATCGTTACGAATTATATTTAACAAATTCTTGATTGGGAGTAAAGATAAAACGAAAATATAACTCCAATACAAAAAAAATACTTTTTGTCCGGGGAGAGCAGTCACGACCGATTCTTGTCGGTTCAAAAATTAGCTTTACATACATAGAATGATTTTTTCACTCCTTGAACCGGGGCAATAAAAAAAAATTATATGTACAATGTCACAATCTGTCATCTAGAAAAGTATTATTTTCCATATATAAACCAAAAATATACCTTATAGACTCGTAAATCTTAATAGAAGAGCCAGTTTCGCAATTTTTCTTAACTGGGGAAGGGGTGGTGGAGTGGGGGGGGGGGGGGGGGGGGTGGGGGAAAACTGAAAACCATGAACAATGATGAAACCAACAAATTTTAATGTACCCGAAATATCCCTAACCCCATTTATAATGCTTCATTAATAATCCATCAACAAGCCATTGGCAAACTGCTGGTATATGTATGTAATCCATTATAGATTTTAAAAAAATATAAAACTACTAACTTAAATTGTAGCTTACATGTAAAACATAGAGATGGTTCAATTGCGGACACTAAAGAGAGGGCGTTTATATCGTGAATGGAAGTAACTACTCTAGAAGAGAAGCGTGTAATCATATACATTTTTTTTTTCCAGCTGTCACTTAGTGAAATTGAAGCATATGTATCACATACCAATGTGTTACGACTGAGAAGGATCTTCAACACGAGAAACTGGCAGCTTTGTTTCTAAAACATCATCCTGTGCTTTCATTCAAAAATATTATACTTGGAATTATTGCCGATAGAAGAACACCGTGATCGGGTTATTGAACACCACTGGTTTGCAGTTCTTTATTCATTCTACTTCTGTTTCTGATATTTCGTGGCTTCAGGTTTGTGGTTTGTGGCTTTTACAATAAATATTCCTTCATTCCATCCTATTTAGTCTTATAATATCTTCTTTTAATTATTGTGACGCCATAGGGTGACCTTTAGGTTAAAATGACACCCTATTGAAATATATATAAAATTCCAATAAATTAATTATATTATTCTTGAAAGAAACGAAATAAAAGTTGGAAATGGAAAAGAACTAGTCCCAATATAATCGAACCATGGCTCCCTGCTTCTCCCACCATTAAGGCCGGTCACATTATCAGATCTCCTTCTGATAGTGAGAGAACAACCAGCAATTAAGGACAAACAATTCCTCCTTTTTGTCTGTGCCTGATGGATTGATGTTTATGCATCATTTTTTGGCCTAAAATTAACACATGTACTTAGAGTAATGAAAATGTTGTACATGTAATTTGTATAACTCTATCATAGTTCTGATATAGGATAATACGGAGTTATTTGTTAGCCACACTACTTTCATTATATTTCACATATATTGGAAAAAATACAGGCAATCTCATCTCAGTTATTCTGCAACTTGTTTATCCTTTTAACGTCCTTTGGTCCAGAAGTGTGCCAGGAATAACGCGCCTGCTTATGTATATATATCTCTGAATCCTCATTGCTAAGCCCGCCACTTCCGTCCGTTCCAAACGCGGCTGCGTATGTTTGTAAGCGGTCAACCGCTCTTCCCCACAAATTTGGCTAAGTTCCCCCCCCCCCCCCCCCCCCCCCCCCCCCCCCCCCCCCCCCCCCCCCCCCCCCCCCCCCCCCCCCCCCCCCCCCCAACCCCCCCCCCCCCCCCCACCCCCCCCCCCCCCCCCCCCCCCCCCCCCCACCCCCCCCCCCCCCCCCCCCCCCCCCCCCCCCCCCCCCCACCCCCCCCCCCCCCACCCCCCCCCCCTCGGCAGGCCTTGTTATACGATGGTTAGCCAACACCCCAAAAGTTTTCACGATTTTTTTTTCTAAAGTTTCAAAGGATCTTTTTTTATATTGTAAATTGTTTTTTTCTCATAATAAGCACAATTTTTTTAAAAGGTACCTGTAAATAGAAATAGATTTTCTTTTCCAGGTATTCTAGATGACTCATACATTAAATAAAATCCAACAGTATTTTAGTAACCCAATTTAAACTATTTTAGCCCATTTTGCGAGAAATTTAAATAAATGTCCCATATCCTTATCTTTATCCTGAGCTTCAAATCGCGTGTATCGAGTTACAATGAATGGTGGGGTTCTTATGGTAATTATGCAAAGATGTCTGCTTCCTTTGTCCAGTAATTCCATGGATAAGTAGCTTTCAGATGTTTAGAGAAACAGAACATTCCGCGTGGTTATTATTGTACGGAGTTTTGCACGTGTATGAAGACCTTCTCGTTCGATATGATATATTATAGAATAGAATAGGAATAATAGTGGTGTGTTATATTTCTGACCACGTTATGCTTGAGTTAACCTTAGTTCTTTTTAGGCTGAATAAGAAAAACGGCTCCTGAATATTGGGACGGCTCGATTACTCTCCACTGATCGTTGGCCCAACGACCTTCCTGGAAGAAAAATTGTAATTTGTAGTGAGGGGTCGTGTAACCCCAACGACCAATTTTTAAAAACCATATAGAGGTTCGATTACTTCCACTGGTTCGTCTGGCCTCCCCCAACGACCATATTTGTTTTCATTTTTGGTCAATTTAATAAATAAAGGGGTCGTTGGCCCAATGGAACATTATATTTTTTATTTGTTGGTATAGGGTTCGTTGGTGCTCAACGATCAGTGGTGTAATTGGGACCAATAGAATTTAATATTAGGCAAATTAATATTTTTAAAAGAGAGTCCGTTTGGTCCAATGAACCTAAGTGAAAATGATATCGTACGATGTTCAGAATGAAGAAAGGCCCGATTACCACCACCTAGGTCGTTGGCCCAACGACCCCACTGGCCGCTACATTAGCCCATTTCAGAGCGGCCAGAGGGTGGATTAGTCCCACTACTTCCATTTCTCCTTCTCCTTGAATAACGTCCCCTTGCAAGGCAATTTTTTTACTTTTTTATAGCACTCCAGTTAATTATGTAGTTTTAGTGTTGTATTCTCGAGATACTCATGTATGTAGAAGAATATGTCGCATAAACTGATAAAGTAACCACATATATATTAAAATACAAAAAATCAAATATATACATATTAGTAGGAAGTTATTGTACTATTAAATTAGTATTAGTACCCACAAATGCTATTATGAGATGAAATTTTGTGTTTTATCATTATCTGTTTAATATATTATATAACATAGGTTGATATAAAAATGTAATAAGTGGTTTCATATTTAACCAAATATTATATTATTAAATTGATTCGTTGATTAATTTTGCATGGTTAATAAGAAGTCGGTTAAAATGTATTGAAAATCCCGGTAAACGGTTTGTTAGACGCATATGTTTTTACAAGTTTTAGGAAATAAATTATAATTAGTAATAAATCATATAACATTTCTTAACGCTATTTCAAACCCGATTATTGTTCATAATAAACACTTAGAAGCGTTATTTACATATTTTATGGCGATTTGACATTTGACAACAGGTTATTAACATATTAATTACAGAATAATGCAATTTTAAACGACACGTTATGTATAGTTCGTTATTAACCACTTTCACTTAAAGATAATTTTTGTAAACATTTTAATTTGCAATCTTAAATCCCTTTGGAATCAAGACAATTATAAAATCCAAATAGCATAACAAAAGACCACACAATGGAAAAATATAACACACAAAAAGATGTATACATAAAGAAGAAAATAAAAAGTATTTGTCGATTAACCTACATTGACTGGTTGAAAACCCCATTTAAAATAATTAAGGTTGACTGAGGTTTTGAGTAGGACGTTATGGTTTTAGCTGAATTAATTCAAATTAATTCAAAATTTCCAATTAAGATGGATATCTTCTTGAAATATAACTAATACGGAATAACTTTCTTATAAACTATATCAGGGAACTCCTCCTCCTTTTAACAAAACCACTTAGTTCATTGATATTTGAAAATATATTATGCAATATAATCCTACACTATTTAACGATGTGTTATTGTTTTGAACACAATAAATAGATACAGGAAGTATAATGAGATAATAATCTAAAATAAAAATAATATTGAAATGATTATATAATTAGTGCAGATTTTTTTTTTACCAGTTTATTCATAAAAATAGTTTCTATGAAAATATCAATATTTTATAATTTGCTTAACGATACATTTGGTAAATATAATCTTTGAATGCATACAAAAAAAATTCAAGGTTCATAACAGTTTTATTTGTGTAAGCCTGACCGGTTATTTGGAAGCATACCAGTTAACAACATATAATTTGATTTTAAACATAGGTCTGTGGTTAAAAGAGAACAAGGATTACATAGCAAAATATAAAACATCAGCTGTTGATATGTGTTTTTTTTAAACTGTTGATAGTTTTTTGAAATATCAAGGAAAGTGAGTAATAACAAACATAATAACAGGGTATAAGCCCAATTTAAAATAATAATTACAGATTTTAAAAGAAAAACTTTGGATTTTAAATTTAAGAATTAAATTTATCAGATTTATTGGTTTTAATATCATCACACTCATTGTACATTTTCTGGACTACTAACATTTTTAAAAATCGATTTAAATATTAAATCTGCTCAAATCAACAGTGTAAGGCCAGTGTTGTAGTTTTAAATTAATGAAAATCGCCTGATTTTGTTTTTATATACAAAAAAATTAAGTAATATATAGTTCTTTTAAAAGCCGTTATAATTTCATAAACTCGGCATTTCAAACTGGTGAAAAAAGATTGAAATGCACATATAAAAATTTTGTAATACTTCAATCTTAGAAATTGAAATGATAGACGTTTATTTTTTATGGAGAGCCTGGATCTCTTTCGGAATCCTTATTCTGCTCTTTCCCTCATGTGCCATTGGCCCTTTAAGAGGATCTTAACAAAGATTATAAGGGAGAAGAGTCGATACAGTACCAAGAACCACAGACTGGTCTTAAAATCTTACTTCAGTGAATCTTGCCATTTGAAAAATAGGTGTTTCGTTTTAATTATGAACTTTTTGATGGTGAAACTGAAGGATTTTTAAGGGGCTGACCGAAGCCAAACGTATTTTTTTTTGTAAGTTAGGACATCTATCCAAAAGGCAAATCTACTAATGTTCAATTGTTAATTCAAGACAATTATATTGATTCAAAAATATATCAAATGGGAATCGATTTTCCAAACAAGTTGAACTGTGTTGTTGAAGTTCCATGGCTTTGTGCCTTGACGATTGGACGAATGAAGGGATAAGAATTTTCAAACCAGCCATTAGTTTAGGTTATTTGATCTAAAATTATTATTATGCTCTCGTTCCCGGAAGCCAGCTTATCCGTGTGGCCTTACACTTACTTCCTGGTCTCTGTGCTGTTGTCTTGTCTTCCTAAACCAATCTGCTCTTTCTTCGTTTGATTGGACAGAACATGTCGTCACCAAAATTTATTGGTGACTAGGGAAATACTTCAGTTTCCTCGATAAATGGCGCCATGAACTCGTGCACAAACGTGATGGAAATATTAAAAAACATCGAGATTTTTGTATTAATTTTGTGCCTTAAAAATAGTTATGTGTTTTTAATTTGTAACCAAGTCTATTTACAAATCTTGTTTATAACAATATTTTTTTCGTTTTCATAGTGGTTTCTCATAAGATAAATATATAAACATGTTTCCTAACGCTCAGGCAAATCCCATGGCATGCGTCATCGAAACAATGTCCCTTATGCAGAAATGAGGAACCAACCAAAATTTCAAGTCAATAGGTAAGTTAATCCTCACAAACATTTATGCACCCACTCCCATTGCCATGCAGTGGAAGTTGTCCGAAAAACATTTATGATCTTGAACTACGCCCCTTATCTCCAAGGGAAGGGGGATTAAATAATTATCGTCATTTATCCCAAGGAATTCTCCATGTCAATTTTTTTTAAATCCATGGGTCCCTAAATCCTCTAGGATTGTAGTAAAGAAATGTGGAGTTTGCCCTAGAACATCGTATCTGTAGTTCAAACATTTGGAACCATGTCAGTGTTGGTTAAAATCTAAGGATCAGAACACCGTCCAGCAGTATTGTTCGAATATGGATTTAGTTAGAGGGATTTACTATACTTGAAATAAGAAATAGGTTATGGTTTATGTGTATGTGACAATAGTTCCCACATAGTTCGGTTGCCTCGTATCGAGGGTTGTTGTTATAATAAAGACAGTTTACTTTATAATATTGTATATCAGTTATACTCAATAAATACACATCTCGTTAACCTATATACAAGTTTTATTTTAATAGGCATCAGATCAGAAGGTTAAGTATTCAGATGAAGTCGAGGTCACCAATATAGGAAAAGGTTTGGTTGATTTCTATTAAATAACAAAACATGTATATATAAATGGTAACGAGATGTCAAAACAATTGATAGACTGTTCAAAATCTTACAATTTAGACAAAACACTGTCTTAATAATAGCAATCCTCGTTGCTAGGCACTGAAAATATGTGAAAATAAGGCCACGTATAATATATATATATATATATATATATATATATATATATATAATATATGGCTATATATATATATATATATATTACATATTTCCACTGTACTTTGCACCTGCAGCTCCGCTCTCCCCTCTACGTTTTACTCACATTTCAAGAGCCCGACAAACCCTAAATATAATCAAAAACACACCAAGAGTAGTTGAGTTCTTAATAGATGTTTGTCTACATCTATTTAGTGTGAAATTTCACATATAATATGAAAAGTACCATTTAAAGCAAAACTAGATGCTCAAAGATTAATGCTTATAGTAATTTGTTTTAAACAATAAAAAAACCTAGATAAAGAATATGATAAACATTGCAATTTATAGTCTGAAAAACAAAATACCACATCGACCATATAAATCCATTCACTGTAGTTGTAATCCGTGGTCAAAACCCCCAGGCGTTCCACTATAAAGTCTGTTTGTGGAATGAAAGATTGGACAAATCAAGTTTGAGACAAGTCAAGTGCATATTTTCCATTCCAATTTTTGCTCCATGTTAAAATAGAGCCTCGGTATGAGCAGGCAGCATCCACTAGCGTGTCCTCTTACGTACGGGATGCTCGCATAATCAAGCAATATTAGATACCGCTAATAAAAATTACACAGAGTCGATAAAAAACCCTCAAAACTAGCCTAATGATTGATCGATCCTCCAACTTGAGTAAAGGTTTGAAACACAGTAGTAGTAATGAATGGGGTTATAGAAGCGATGCGACGATATGCTTTTCGATTGCACATCACGCCCAACTCCGAACACAACACTAAAACTGTTGCCGTCTTCAATTTCACATAGAGGGTAACTACATAGGTTTCTTGTACTATATTCAATTTACCTAAGGTTTACACTGACACTCTAAGTAATGTTTGATATGATAAAGGTTGGATTTTAAAATGAAACAAAGCCTGTTTTATGTATTTTTTGGCTCGGTTTCTGTAAAGTAATTTAAACACCATTCTTGTAATTTTTTCTTTTAGCCGCCCCTTAATGCTGCCGTACTCGGTGGCCAGCCTAGTTTGCCTAATGGCCACGATTGATTCTCCTTCTGTACAGGTCCAACTGCTTCACTGTCTAAGATCATACTGGACAATGATATAGAGTAAATGTAAATAATGATACTCAAATTTGAAGGTTTTAAAAATTTCATAGAACACTTCTCGATAGCTTCTTAAATAACCTTAAATACTAAAACACGAGCTATATGATTTGATAATATTTGATGTTTTGTGCAGTTTTAAACCTCGTCGAAAAGATGCTAAATAAATTCTTACATTGTATCGGTTTTTATGTGGGGAACTATCTTAAACAACATATCTTAAACCGGAACAATATTGTAAGGGTAGCTTTCCACGGTTTTATTCCGGCCTAATCCGGCCTAAGACCTAATCCGTTTACCATATTTTTATGATGTAAAATAACTGTAAAAGTAAAACCACCCGGACTCAATGAAAACTGAATAAAAATCATGTAAATGACTGCGACTTCATGTTACGGTCGACAGTTTATCACTATTCTCATCAGCCATCACAGCGTACAAAGCTACAATGAAGACGCCAAACAAAACGTTTACTTGACGTTAAAACTATTAATAATTATAACAAGGTTTGTCACGGAGGAGACATCAATTCAAGTTTTGCATGTTTCAACTTGGAAAGAAAACTGAGGAAGACCCCAACAAAAGAAATACAATGTTGAACTTATGGGAAATTAACAGCTCTAGTAGTACTGTACTTTCACAGTTGCATGTGCAATTTGAATTTTTTTTGCGACATCACTAAATAACATTTTATTTTCTAATATATTACCACAAATTACACTAATTCTACTTATAACTAAGGGTCTAACAGCTGCATTACGTTTTATAGACTACCTCATATAGAATACCCGGTATAACATAATGTAATACCCTTCTCGCACATCCCATTACAATCAACATTACTTCTTCAGAGGCTTGTCTATTTTAAAGTTTGCATCATATTCTCATCATTAAGCTTTAACGATTGAATGATAGTTATATTTAGTATGTACTGCAAATTTAGTTTATATCCATCTGAAGAAATGAACCAGATACACGAAAATGTTTAAACGCTTCAGAACATTATACATTGGCTTTTTGAAGAGAATTGGCCAGTTCTTTTACTTTTACATGTATACGTATATAATAAAAAAATCGATACTAATGTAGTTTCAATAAAGATTAAATCACGCTTTTGCCGTTTATACAAATTTTATATAAACATATTATATGTTTAGTCACGTCCAATGATGTAGAAGAAATTATAACTAAAAACATATTACGTTTTATATTGACCCAATGTAATTTTTATTTACCGAGACAAAAAAATTAATAATGTACAAGTTACCTCATACCTGCATTTTTAATTAATATATAATTTATAATTAATATTAATAGTTATATATATTTATATTTTTATCAAAATGTATTCACGCTCATAATGACGATAAAAATTACTACAGTGCCAGGAGGAGCGGCTGCCCTTGTCCATAGTGGACTAATAGGGTCAGTGGAGTAATCGACCCTTTTTCATTTGAAAATGCAATGTTTTATTGGATCGGGTCGTTGGGGCCAACGACCCCAGTGGACTAGTCGAACCTCTATAAATTATTAAAACGGGTCGTTGGCCCAACGAACAGTGGTGTAATCGAACCTGCATTCTACAATTTAACTTGTTACTGCAATAGGGCCGTTGGCCTAACGAACCATATACGCTATTAGTATTTGTAACTAAATTTTGGACGTTGGGCCAACGAACCTTGATTGTAAATTTACTGTTTAAATTGTAAAATACGGTTCGCTGGGCCAACGACCCATTTTAGTTATGTTTTATTTTATGAAACAAATCAGTCCCGATTACACCACTGATCGTTGGGGCCCAACGACCCTCTTATTTAAAAGTAAACTAATGTTTGGGTATCGTTGGGCCAACCATCGGTGGAGTAATCGAACCAGGCCCTAAAATATAAGTAAATACACATTTTCTAAGAAACCTACTACGTTCATATACCAAGAAGTTTTGGCCATTATAATTTTCTTACAGTATAAGATTTTTTCTGGCACCATAGTTTAGTATGCTTTGTTACCCATATCAAAAAACAAATATAAACATGCAGTTTTGATAATGCTAATTCTCTCAATAATCATATTTTCGTTGGATTTAAAAAAAAAAACATTAAGTCCGTAGCTAAATAAAGATAGTAATTTTGTCTTTGATATAGTGTAATAAAAATTTACATTACACCACTGATATTGCACTGCATACTTAATATTTTCAAATATTTATAATGAAAAGTATATTTTCACCACTACTTCCAGTATTATTATCTCGATAACCTAAGCGCTCGATCAAATGACCACTTTGCGTAGACCTCCGGGATTTTCCAAATAGGAATAGGCCTATATATTAACCAGGGGAACTAAGAACGTCTGATATATCAATAAAATTGGTCCATTAGTTTTTTACCTATTAAACATAGACTTATATCATTTGATTTGTATATGATGTTTAAAGATTTCCATCATATTTGTTTACTTAAATTCTTAACTATTAGTTTATATTGCAGTAAAAATGACAATATATTCGGTAAAAACAAAATGTATTCCTAGTTAAAAACATAATTTTTTATATTCACACAGCCATTACGACGCTTCTTTTATTATCAGTAAAATGTATGTCCATATATGTCTTTGGGTCCAGAAGTGAGCGTGTAACGCTGTCGGTGGGGTGTTGGGGGGTGTCCTCCTCCCCCGATGGCTAAGCCGCTCCGACCAACGCGGCTTATCTAGTGTAGCGGTCAATCCACTTGCGAATTCGGCACCGCTCCCAGGGTTGTTATGTCAGGACACCGACCCACATTCCTCTAAACAGTCACAAGTGTAAAATTTACCTTGATGGTTGCAATTCAAGAGACTGTTGGCAGTAGACCGCTGAAGACTTCCTTTGAATTGCGGTTTCTTCTTCACCTGAAGAGGACTTAAGAATGAAGAGGAAGCCTTTTAAAACCGCTGGAGAACCTTGCTTTAACTCTTCTGTGTCCTTCGCTTTTTAGAGTGGAAGAACTAGTGAGGTCAGGAAAGAGTTTGTACACACGTCTATTGCCAGTTGAAATCTTCAGAGAGACACTGCGTATCCATGGAAAGGAATTAAAATAAAAATGGTTTTTTTAACTTTCATGTTTCCATAGATAAATAACACTTTATTGTACACTATAAAGAACGTACATATGTGCCGAGGACTTAAAATTTAACTTTTAAGTTTTCCTTTAAAATGTAATGAAATTAATTATATGAATAGAGTTTGGCTGCAATTATATACTTTTTAACCGTTGTTGCCATTTAAAATAAATATAGCCATTTACCATATTTACAATAGTAGTAGTTTGCATTTTTCCAAAGCAATAAATATTGTATACTTATTTATGTATTTATTTTAATCAGCTTAAGAAATTTTAAGTTAAAAGCTAATGTACATTTACAAATCTACAACTGGTTTAACTAAAGTTGGTACTAATATAGATATATCAAACCCTGATACTTCATGCTTCATTCATACTTATCTACTTTTGCAATGAATATATATAAAAAGAATAACGTTCGTTTTGTATTCTTTATAATTGTTACATTCTAGTTTCCCAACTAGAATATTTAAAATATTTTCAATTTATTGACTATGTAATAGGTATGATCGGTGCCCAAAACTAAAACTATCACATTTAAAAGTGACCACAAATAGTTTTCTTAACGCTATAATTGTTCAATTTTCTTTTGTTAAAATTGTATTAGTTGGTTATTTGTAAAAGATCTGTAAGTTCTTTACATACTAAATAAACTTTAACTTTTATTTTAAAAACGTGTTACTGATAATACAAATTCATAACACAATCTATATTGCACCGATAACGTATTCACTCGACATAATACCTAATATCTTTGATGCACTTAGTCAAGGTCATATAATTGGAACAGTTTTCTATACGAACTTTCTAGATGAATTTTGGTGGGATGAAGTGATACAAAAGATGTATGGGTTCCTATTTTGACTGAATTTTAGTCGTAAGCAACTTTGAAGTCAAAAGTAAAGACAGAGTTATTAATAGTACTTAATAAAAGAGTGAAGCATGGGCTGCTGGAATTTATAGTAACCAAGGACTTACATATATGATTATTATTTATCCTACAAATGTAAGCAATGTAGAAAATATGAAGAACATGAATTCTGCATAGTAAGTATAATATAGAGAATCAGTAAATATTTAGTTCGTCATTTTAACATACTTACATTAAAACATAAAACCAATATTAAATACTTTTATATTTTGTGAGGCAAAAGTTTTAAAAGTTTTTTGTGATGTGTCTGAAGAAGATATCCTTGATATCGAGAGGCCTCACAAAGTAATAAAAGTATATTGGTTTTATGTTTTAATGTAAGTAAGTTATCAGTACCAATATAAGCTCCATCTACAACATTTCGTCAGATAAGTTTAAATTGTTGAGGAAGTGGTTTAGATTTATTGAAGGAACAGCTCTTCATTATTACAGGTACTATTCAAGTATTGAAAATTTCCTAATGATTTTAAAATTATTAAAAACACTATACAAAATACTAATCCCCTATTTGTCTGATTTTATATCTATTTTTAAATACACGAAATGAATATCAGTAAAATATTTATGGTCGTTCCAATTTTAATGCCCGTCAAAGTTTTTGTACTGCTTTGTAAGGTGAATTATGTGTCTGTAAGATTCCATGTTTTATTATTAGTTATTATACACACTCTTTTGTTTTGGTTTCGCCTATAACACTCTCGGCTCCATGCGAAGATTTTCTCGAATAATATTGACACTTAATGTAGAGTAACATAGACGACTGGGGATAACAGTTTTGCATAGCAATTATTGGACTAGATAAAGTCACAATATTAAAGTCTAATCATATTTACACTTACTGCATACTCAAATAGACGTCTGGGTATGAAATTGATAATTACAGAAAACAATTTTATAACAGTTTATGCTTTAGTCAAACGATGTATTTATAACTATACCAAATGCGTATATAGGTTTAATGTGACTGGACAGTCTTTGTGAATATATTTCTGTCACCTGACTATCAAGATAATCCTATCCTACACACACGCTCTGACAAGGGTATAACAAGGGTATGACACGGTTCAGTGTCAACTAATTATCTATCTCTCTTATATTTTCCCTGAGTTTAGGTGTATCATAATATTATTGAATATTAGGTCGCTTTTACTCTTTTCATTGCATTAGAATAAATGTAAATCTACATAACATTACAGTACGTTTTCACCCTTATAAACAACAATAAAAGTCATGAATATTATCAACAAATGTCTAAGCTACAAGTAGAAATACATTTAATATAACTTTATATAACTACATATTATTTATATAACGTTTGAAGTTTTAAAATTCAAAATATTGATAAGATAAATTCTTTGAAAACACTGCTAATGTACATTTATTCTGCAGTACTATTTAGCTTAACTTCTTTCGGGTTAGTTAAAACTTGTAAACTAGGGATTGGGCTACCAAATCGTCAGGCGACGGCTAGGTGCCCAATCTGCTAGCCCTAACATGAGCGCAGCCCAACTGGAGGTAATAGTTGATGCTCTGTTTCCGTCTCACCAGATTAGACCGGAGGAGCATATCGCAGTTCGTCCCGAGGAGGTACCTCCGTTCAGTGAACCAGAGCTGAAAAGCGCCATCGCTTCGATGCGCTGTAGGAAGGCTCCCGGGCCCGATGGAATCCCAGCGGAAGTGCTTAAAGTAGTGGCTAGTGGTTCACCGCAGCTGCTGCTTAATATGTATAACCGCTGCCTGCTGGAAGGCGTGTTCCCTCCTCGTTGGAAGATCCAGCGCCTAGTGTTGGTCAGCAAGGGAAAAGGAGACCCCACAAGCACGTCCGCATACAGACCCTCCTGCATGCTGGACACAGCGGGGAAACTCCTCGAGCGTTTTGATCAAACCTAGGCTGATCCAGGGTGTTGAAGCGGCGGGAGGACTTTCTGACCGCCAGTTCGGTTCCACGCGGGTCGTTCTACGATTGGTTGCTGTCGGCGAGGTTGTCAGAGCGTTCGAGTCAGTACAGCAGGGAGACCATAGGTACCGCAAACTGGTAATGCCGGTAACACTGGACGTAAGGAACGCCTTTAACTCGGCCAGTTGGGCTGACATGCTCGGTGCCCTACAGTCCACGTTTCTGATTCCACCGTATCTCTTGAGGCTGCTAAATAACTACCTTAGTGATCGGAAACTGGTCTTTGGAACGTTGGACGGACCTCGTAGTAGGGAAGTGACGGCAGGTGCTGCCCAAGGCTCGATTCTCGGCCCAGACCTGTGGAACATCATGTACGACGGGGTTCTTCGTATGGATATGCCGCACGACACCTTCTTCGTTGGTTATGCAGATGACATTGCCGTAGTCATAACCGCGAGAGAGTTGGAGAAGAGGCCCAGAGATTGCTAAGTCTAGCTCTGAGGCGAATACTCTGTTGGATGGGTGAGCATGGACTGTCTTTGGCCACCGAGAAGACAGAGATCGTGCTTCTCACCAGGAGGAGGATAGATCCCGTTGTGCAGCTAAACGTCAACACGGTGCTCATCGATACCAAACGCTGCGTCAAGTATCTGGGAGTGAGAATGGATTCCCGTATGACATTCTGGGACCAAATCGCCTGTGCGGCCGAGAAAGCTCATGACCAACGTCGGTGGACCCGCAGAGACTAAGCGCCGAGTCCTCATGTCCGTGACGAACTCGGTTATCCTCTACGGTTACGAGATATGGGCGGATGCCTTGCGGCAGAAGCGTTACAGGAAGAAGGTCGTGGCGGTGCAGAAGAGAGGAGCTCTCCGGATTTCATCTGCCTATCGTACTGTTTTCGGAGCCGGCCGTTCTTGTGATTGCGGGGGTAATTCCCATCGATCTTCTTGCTCTTGAGCGGAAGCGTGTATACGATGGGAATGGCACTGTCAGCCGTGCTACTGCCCGTTCGCACACAATGGATGAGTGGCAAACTCGATGGGAGACGGAGAGTCGAGGACGTTGGTCTTTTAGGCTCATAGGTGATCTGAGGGGATGGACCGAAAGAGAGCATTGAGAGGTAAACTTCTACCTTACCCAGCTTCTCACTGGGCACGGTTTGTTTCGGCTTCTACCTTAACAGAGTGGGGAAGATCCCGAGTCCGGAATGCCAGTACGGGGATTCGGATGCGGACGATGCCTTGCACACCTTTCTTCAAATGTAGAAGTTGGGAAACGGAGAGAAAGGAGCTGGAGGCAGCTATCGGGCATGTTTCGCCGGAGACTATTATAGAAGAGATGTTGTCCAGTCCCGAATCGTGGAACGCTGTCGCTGCGTTCTGCAAGAGGGTGCTAAGGCAAAAAAGAAGAGAGCAGCTATAAAGCACCAGAATAGCTCATGCTGGTGGATTTTAGAATGAAGTAATGCCCATTGGGCGAAACGACGGCACCCTCTTGAAGTAGTTGCAGAGATGCGTTCCCGAGAGGTGTTTCCAATGCCTGGACCGGTAGGTTTTTAGTGGGTTTTAGTGGGACTCTACCACACACCAGGGCGAACACCTGTCCCTGACGGTGCATAATGCATTTTCCTATCGTAAAAAAAAACTTTTAAACTAAATCCATAAGTTTTAAACTTATAGCAGACGATTCTTCTAGTTTTTAAATAATATCGTATATTTAGCTAGGAAAGAATTTTAAAAACATTCTTTTCAGTGTTAAATTAAACTAAAGTATGAACATAGATTTTAGATAGAGCAATGTCTTTATATCACGCGTTATTTTACTTTAGAGTTTATTATGTAGGTTTAAGGTAGCTTTGTGGCTAAAACTAGCAAAAAATATACACGAATAACTTATAATTCCTTAGTTTTAGCTTATTCATGAAACACGTAAAAATCTCCGCCTTCCTGTATTATGTAGTAGATATTTTACCAAATATATCACTAGAGTACGCTAGAGTTTCCATTTTCACGATCAGGAAATATATCTATAATCATGTGTGTGTGTGTGTGTGTGTGTGTGTGTGTGTGTGTGTGTGTGTGTGTGTGTGTGTGTGTGTGTGTGTGTGTGTGTGTGTGTGTGTGTGTGTGTGTGTGTGTGTGTGGTGTGTGTTCAAGTTCAAGTTCAAAAACACTTTTTTTCAAAACACAAGCACAAAAAAGAAAAAATAAATAGACAAGCACGTATCAAAAAAACAATTTGGATCAAGATAACAATTAACAATACTTTAGGTTTATTCAACTGGCATACTTTTCAAATATTCAAGTTCTTTCATCTTTACCTTGGGTTTTTTTCAAAACATAATTCTATCGCCATAGTGCAGCAGGAAGTTATTATATATTCTGGGACCCAAATAGCAAAAACTGTGTCTACTTGATTCTTTAGTTAGGAAAAGGAACTCTTATAAGCTATCTGTTGACTAGCTCTAGTGACTCTATTACTTTCTCTAAGGTCAAATTATTAAATAAATTTAGTAATATACAAGATTACTGAATACTTATGAAGTTGCTCAAATGTTAATATATTTTTTTTCTTTAAAAAGGTAGCTCATTCTGTCCATGCGTTTTACATTGTATATAGTTCTCACAGCATGCCTTCGATTCATAATAACTGATTTTAAACAAGAATTGTAGGCTCCACCATAATGAATAATTCCGAACCTCATTAGACTTTCAAACCAAGAAAGATAGACATTCATTAATTGGTCACTTCTTACCAAACCTCTAAGGTGATACAAAACATAATTTACATTTCTTTATTTCAATGATAAAAATTTTATGTGATGGTCCCATTTAAGGCGTTTATCTATATGCATGCCTAGATATTTTACATGGTCAACTACCTCAATATTACTGCAAGCACAATTATAAATACACTGGTGCTTATGACACATCAAATTAAATTCCCCTTGTAAATGCTCATTAGTGAGGTGATAATCATAAAAAAACTATACACTTAGACTTAGTAGAATTTATCAAAAGTCAGTTTGTTGACAGCCATTGAGAGACCTTATCTAGATCTTTTTTAATCTTAAGCTGTGGTGATTGCTTATTGTAGGCAGAGCACACTAGTGCAGTGTCATCAGCATAAGCAAACACAGTTGAATACATATCTAATTCTAACAAGTCATTGATGTACACAAGGAACATCAGAGGTCCCAGGACTCCGCCTTGAGCTTGTGCCAAAGTACAATTCCAATGGAATCACTAATAATATTATTAATTTTAACAACTTGTTTTTTTCCTATACAAAAAGATTTTAACCATGAAAGAGCCAATCCACCAAAACCAAATTTCCCAAATTTATTCAACAACAAATTAATATCTAATACATCGAATGCTTTTTGAAAGTCTAGATAAACAGCCACTGTATATTTATATTTATCTCATGCATTTATAATAGAACTCACATGTTTCTCAACTGCTAGGTCTATCCCTCTACCAGGAATAAATCCATACTGATTACCAGAAAAGAGTGATTTTTGAGTAAAGAAAACAAGTATTTTATTTTTAATTATTGTCTCAAATATCTTTGCTATTACACTAATAACGGAAATTGGGCGGTAAGAAGATACTTCCGATTTATCACGAGACTTAAAAATAGGGACTACAATGGCCAATTTGAACTCATCAGGTACTCTTCCTTGTTTTAAAGATTTTTTGAACATACTACACAAAACAGGAGCAAATACATGAAGATTTTTTTTAACAGTACTTATACCATCCACACCCGTACTACGTTTGTATTTTATTGACATTACTGAATTGACCACGTCCAAGTAAGTACAATTAAAACTTCCAACTAATTCATTTTGATTATTGCAGTTTTCCATAAACATGTCACAACCAAATGCTTTATTTTTTTAATTCAGGAATAACAGATGTATAATAATTATTAAACTCACTAGCAATTAAATACTCCTTACCACTAACATCAACAAAATTATCATCAATTCTTATAGTGACAAGAGAACTCCTTTTGTTTTTAACAATGCCTTTAATAACATTCCAGTATTTCCTGGAGTCACCTTTACAATATTGTCAATCAATGAAGAATAATAATCCAATTTTGCTCTTCTAATTTGCCCAGTTACATATATTGAAAGACATTATACTCTTTTCTTAATGCAAAATTTAATCTATTTTTACAGTATTCCTTATATAAGCAATCTTTCCTATTGATTATTTGTAGCAAGTTATCTGTGACCCATACATTCCTCTTTCTACATTTAATATTTAATTTCTTTAACGTACCAGAAGACACATAATATTTATTATAAATTTTGTAAAACACATAAATCTACATCATCTACATTGTAAACAATCATTCCAACTAGCTAGTTGCAACTGCCTTCGTAACATTTTGTAGTCTACCAATTTGCAGTATATTGGTCGTTCAGTAACATTGAATAACTTAGATATAGATATATTGAGAGCATAATGATCAGTAATGTTAAGCTCAACATCGTTACAGTCAACATATAATGGTATTGAATTTCTTAAAAAGACATGATCTATACAGGTTTCGCTGTTACTAAACACTCTAGTTGGAATGTTAATTAAACTTTTAAATCCAAAAGCTGAAATTAAATTAAGATAGTTTTTTTGTTGAATTATTATCTTTCAATAAACATACATTCATATCCCCCGTGATAATTGTAGGATTACTTGTTTTACTTACAATGTTTTCGAAATCGGCCTGAAACTGATTAAAAGTGAATTACAGTCAAACACAGTTATCTGAAGATTGTTATTGTTGTGCAAGACACTGACCACGACAATAATTACCTCAGCTGTGTGTGTGTGTGTGTGTGTGTGTGTGTGTGTGTGTGTGTGTGTGCTACTTACGCGTGAAAGCAACAAAGCAACACAGACAACACAAAGGCACTTTTGCATTAATAATATTACTAGCAGTTACCCGCTCCTTAACACGCACTTTTAAAGGTATTGCATCTTAATGAGCACTTATATATCTGACTACAATGTTGAGTTTGCTTTTTTGACATGGTAAAGAAAATACGTATAAACATGTATATTTATGGCCAATGTAATTTACTTCGTTCTTAATATTATTTTTATTGAAACCAAAAAGAAAGTTTAAAAAATATGGTATTTTTTAAATTACTAGAAATCCTGTATTTATTTTGATTAAATAAAAATAGATAGTTTTATTGTTATAACTTGACTTGAAAACTAAACCTTAATTATTTAAAACTAAAAATGGTTTCATAAAAAATTCGTGCAAGAAACATTTTAACATAGATACGAATAAGGGAGCTGTGATAATTTGAAAATGTTTTGACCAAAAAATAGCTTTCTGAGCGCAGCTGGTGAACGACGGAACCAATAATTAACTCAATAAAGTTGATTTACTGGGCTTGTTATTACGCACAACTTTGTCCATTTAATATTTGCTGCACCTCCTATAATAGTTTACAAGATCCCTTCAGTTCGCATAAAATTGAAAACGCACTATATATTAATATCCTATAATAAGATTGCCAAACTCTGTCAGAGACAACTAAGGTAGGTTTTAGAGCAATAGTTTTTTTTTAATTTATTGTGAAATTTAGATAGTAACTTTGATATTTATAGTTTATACATATTTGCTAAAAATGTATAGTTAAAAGATTAGTAAACACTGACACTATTGACGTGTTTTCTTTTTCTTAAAGCTGAACAATATTTAGAGCTGGAATTGATACATTCACTCAAAAGCACAAGCCAGCGAACCTTTCATCCAGAATAGTTCCTACCGACTGCTTTAAAGGGAGTATTCGGAAGTCAAATTATGACCATCTTATCTTTTCTACACAAATACATTTTCTAAGTTAGATTAGTATTTACTTAATCGCTAAAACATCAAAACTGCGTGATTACTAATGGTTACTCCTAAGAGAATTAAGACACTATAAAATTTAATTGTGGTTTGATTAATAAACGTACAATTTTGCTGTCATAAAACAATGTTTGTACAGTTTATTACATTTAACAGGGCCTTCACGTTATTATTTGACTTTAGAGCACGAAATTAAATAATTTTACTACTTTAAGACACTTATTAGGAACGCACCGAAACTTGTTGGCAAGGTCAAATTTTTGTTGGGGGGAATCGAACCGAATGGGCATCATGATTACATTAAGTTTTGTTACATGATTAATCTTTTTTGTAAGCTACTGATATCGACACTTTACAAACTGAATGAAGTTAAGGAAAATTGTGAATGACATATTTTATAAATGTTAATTGATATTGTTAACTCCAATTGTTCACTTTTCAGAGAAGGGCGGAGCTGTAAGTTTAAAGCTAGACGTCATATTAGGGTGAATGTTAGCCAAAATTGGGATGAATAGGAGAAATAAAAACCAAGAAGCACATAACTGGCTTTAAATCTTGGGAGGTTAAACCTCCTACCTAATCCGTTTTATGAACGTACTATATACGACCTGCGCTTAGGTGGATTTGAATCTAAATAACACAAACGTTCTATATGTATGCCTAATACATTACCCAATACCCTAAGTAGTTTTCCAGATCCATTTGAATGAAAAGGCGTAGCCCTGAGAATAAATCCATTACATGTATGAATACTCTAAATATACTTTAATTGGGAAAAGATTATATAGGTTATAAGTTACATTTTTGTAGTCTAATTGAATGTCTCAATGTAATCCAAGACTTTATTTGATTTTTGATACAGCAGAAGTACTAATTAATTATAAATATCGGTTTTTATTCCACCACGTGTGCCTTTATGCATTAGACACTTGACACTTAGATATAGTAATTTACTTTGATGATTTATTTTTAATTTGAATTTGAAATATTCGTTATAGAATGTTTATATACAAAACAAATTTTTTTAATGTTTATCGGATGACATTCACCATCATCTAACTCAATATTGCACATAAAGAAATAAGGCATCATACATTAGTTCAAGTCTATAGATTTGTGTATTTTTATAGATACCGTGTGGACAGACAGTTTGGTAGGTAATAACAGGTAATAAAGCACAAACCTCTGTTCAATGGAGATTAATATTTAATATAAATTACTTTAAGAGACTTTTGATCATGGTTTTAATATTCATGTAATGTGATGTAGAATAATTACATACTATATTTTGTGGTGTCTAGGTATAAGTTTTTTTCAAACAATTATATGTATTATTTATAAAATAACAAGAAACAATGAGGACTCACGCATAAAGTGAAACATAACTTAGATCTCTTTAGTGTTTTGTCATTTCGTGTGATATTATTTTTCATTTACAGACCAGATATATTTTTTTATAATTATACTAATGCTTATATTATGAAAATATTTTGTTTAGGCAGAGTTTCCATGAATACCGGTGGGATACATTTATTACACGAAAATTTTATATGCAATTTTAGAATGTTTAGAAAAAATTGTTATTTTATATAATTTATCGATATATTTTAAAGGATTGAAGGAAGGATTTTCTATTGAGTTTTAATGAAACTTAATAGGTGATACTTAGATAACAAAATAACATTAACGGGTCTTTGATTTGGATGCTTGAAATACTATCGATAAACATCAATATAGATTCAAAATGTAAAAATACACAAAATGTAATTTAGAAGAAATTTTTGAAGTTTAAAAATTTTATTTATTATTTCAAGTTGTTTGATGTTTTCTTTGTTTAACATTTTTATATAGCTTAGGCATTCTATTTAGGCACATATATATAATATATATATATATATATATATAAGTCTAATCCCACACTGTTAACTTACTCACACACTCATTACTAATTCTCCACGTACCCAATATATCGGAAAGTGGAAATTTGGCAAACATATGCATCTGGACAAATAGAAAATCTAAGACGTTTCCATAAAGATAAAACACAATTTATTCCATACTTCAAGTCTATAAGTATGTTCGTTATGGAGATATCGTGACGCTAATTTTGATTTTGTTGATTAAAAATCATTTTCCTGTCTTTATATTCCGTTTATATCATTTTTGGATATTATATTTAATGATAGGGATTTTACTTGATGAATGGAAAATCACATATTTTACACGACTAGGTATATGAAACCCATTTATAATTTACGATCGAGAGTAGGATAATATTTCAATTAGAAAGCTATAGAATATATAGATTACTTTAATTATTTCCTCTGGAAACCTCCCAGTGACATTTTTCTAACCTAAAATTTTGTTAACTTTTTATTTGACAGTAAAAAAGGCAGCTCGAGAGTAAGGACAGCTATTTTTAATTTACGTTTTTAACAATAAATACAAACATTTTGACTGCTTTAAAAATGTAAATGGAGAATCGTACAATTTTACGTAAATAATAGCCTACAAAACCACTTAGGTTTCAATTTAATAGACGTTCACTGATCATAAAAGTTAACGTTAAATATTATTTAAAATTTATTCAATTTCAATAAAAAAATACTTCACAAACCACACAATAAAGGCTGGTGTTATTTGGAATCAATGAGTTTTATTACAATATTTCCTACAAAAGTTAATGTTTTTAAGAAGCCTCATAAGTTATATTTCCTAGCAGAGTGTTATCAATGATAAAGGCTATCCAAAGGCTAATAGTAGAGAAACTATGCTCTTCCTTATATTAATTTTCTTCTGACTCTCTGTGGGCTGTCCCGCATAGGTAATAAAATTCAATGAATATAATATTTCTATCAATGTAGATTTTTTATGACAAATTTAAATCTCTTTTGTTACTCGTATATGGTTGTTGCAAAAAGTGTGATTTTCATAAATATTGATTTTCTATTGTATTATGTAAAAAACACATTTTCGGGATCGGTGAAGTTTTTAGTTATTTGTACAAGAACACGTTTGTTCTTTACTCTTTATTGCATCTACATGTTTGTGTGCACATATATTTTACCCTGTGATAGAGAGTGCAAAATACTAAGTTTTGATAGATTTTTTTTATTCTAAGGTACCGGAATCTATGATATCACTTTACTGATGATAAAACCTGTCAGAATAGCATACGTTTAAAACATACTCGTATTTACTTTAGTACCTCATATAGTTTCTACTCTTATTTCTAAACTTACTGATATTATTCGACCATCTCGTTTACCTCAAATATTCGCACATTAAAAATTTATCCCAAATTAATTGTGAAAGACTAGCACTGTACAGATTTAACTATAATATAAAATTTGACACATAAAAAACTACTTCATTTCTTTATGATTCCATGATTGCGCCATGGAATTACGCTCAATGCATTTGTCAGAAAATGAAATAAAATCAAAGATAGAATAATATAATTGCTGTAGAGCTATATTTCTTTCATAACGCAAAGTAGAATAAAAATGACAACCATATTTTCGTATACATCATGATCGTGGAATTTACATTTTATCAGCGAGTTTTTATACTATTTCAATGTCATAATTGAAATTAGCCTAAGTTTAATCGTACGATTAAATCTTCTGTCAGTTTCTCTTATAGAATACTAAATAGTAATTAAATCATTCCAGCCTCATCATCACTCCAACAAAAGCAAAACACTTTTTCATAAATACTGCAATTTTTATAAATTAAATTTTGTTAGCAACAAAATGTATCATATTCCGCATTTAATGATGAAAATAACAGCAAAATAAATTATGAAAACTCTGTTAGGTTTTTCCCAAACACACAACAGCTTTTTCCCCAAAAGCTTACAAATATACAAATAACAGCCTGGCACTTTATGCATATGGTTTGGGAAAATACCTGTGGCACTCAAAGGGTTAATCGAATTCTCGTTCCCACTATCGCGAGTGCCAAGGCTTTTCGGCAGCTATTTGCTAAAATTGAAACAAAAATATAATATTATTTTCAGAGAAATTAAAATGTAGGCATTAAAACTGTTAATTTACATCTTTCAACTTCTGAATATGGATTCAGAAATTCTAACTCTGCATAAAAGGCTTGTAAAAAATTCAATCAAATAAGGCTATTGTAGGTAAAATATTCGATCACGTGCTTGACGTGTGTGTATCCATCTCAGAAAAACACTGTTTTAATCTCGTCGACGGTTGATAAGTGAGAGTCCCTCACTCTGAGTAGTAATAAATAAAATTAAAAGGCAATATAATAAAACCAGTCGCAGAGCTGGCTAAAATACAATATATTTTACTAAGATCTAATGGATTTTAAGACATCATTGGTGTACAGCTTATGCATTATGTGATTTATTGCTGTATGTTGTTTCAATATCTTATTAACAATAGTTTTTCAATTCCAATAATGTTATTATTTTTTAAATCAAGAGAAAAATATTTATAAAAATTAAACATAATAAAAAGGATATGTCAGTAATAATTTGGATTAGGACAAGTGTGTATTTTCTATTTAACCAATAAAATTTAGCTATCCTTCTTACATAGGTCCAATTGCCTTATAATTTGTTCGAATATTTAAGTAGATTAGGTATTTTCTTTGTGGTCTTTTTCTTTTTGTGCTATGCTGATGATGAGTTCACAATTCACATTATATTCATGGATTCACATGAGGGTATATATATATATACTTGTCAAATATATATATATATATATATATATATATATATATATACAGTATATATATTTGTTGTTGCATAAGATTCAACTTTTATTTCTGATTCCAATTAACTGATGTTGATATTTTGCTTTCAGGTTTACCGAATTTAAAGAATGATTCATAATTTTTTTTATTATAAAATTTAGAACAGAGCAATACTCTGTATTTTCATGATTTTATACATAAAGATTTTATCATTTAAACTACATTTTTTGATCTTTATAGTGTTTTGGAAATAAAAAATAACTATTCTTTGTGTTGTTATTTTGAGAAATCACACCATAATTTCCGACGCAGTAGCAGAGAAATTGATAATTGAATATAAAGTATTACAGCTCCCCTATTATGTGTTTTTCTCGATGTTTACATGGCCTTTAATAACACATTTATGTAGGAATGTTCACGGCAAAAAAGAAAACTGAACTGAACACTAGAGATGAAATTAGGGAACATACCCCTTCATAATGCTTGTGGTCATAATAATTATCAAAAACGGCGGAGTATCTTATAAACGAAGGAGTCAATGTTTTTCTTAGAGACAGCATGGTAATACAACCTTGCACATTGCAGTAAAAATGCGATCCATTGCAATGGTTGAATTGTTGCTTGTCAAATATTCTTATATAATTGTGCAGATAAGAGGTAACCTGAGAAACAAGAGCGGTAAAACACAATTTTTTTTGTTCTCTTAGGACAAGAAGCTTATAAATTGCACTTTGTCCTGTAAGAACCTTTTCGCTGCTTCCGGAGTAGTGACAGGATATTCAGGATGGGTAAGGTTAGAGAGTAGGTGCCGCCTTCTATCGAGATCCATGAGGAAGAATTAGGGCACTACATATCAAAGTCATCCCGGAAGAAGGGGAGGCCAGCTCTGAAACAGCCTCTCCAGTCAAAGTAGGCAGGGGGTGGCACACCCTTCTTGAGGTTAACAAGAACCTCTGAGGTAAGGGAACAAACCCCACCAACTCCAACAGTCATCTTCCACAGTAGACTAAATTTATCGGATTGCCCATGAACCCTGGAATCTCAACATTTGAGGTTAGTAATGTGCCGCTACTGGACATCCATAAGGTTGCCCAGATTGAAGTGGTACATTGGTTTTTGATGTGCCTAGTGGTGGATTCAACTGATAGGTATAAACCAGTCAGAAGTGATCCCTGCTGGGTATAAAACACCATTGCATTACGCAGTGTTACATGGTTCGAAAAAACATTGTGGGTTTGTTTCTGAGCAACCAGTTGGATTTTAATGTACAGAATAAGTACGGTAATCCTCCATTGCATTTATGTTGTTTTCATAACAACAAAATTGATTTATTTGAATGTATTATCCGTGCTGGAGCCAATATCTATCTCAAGGACAACATGGGTAATTCATTTGCTGCACATCGCAGTGGAACATAATTGTGTCAAAATTGTTGAAGTTTTGTTGAAGAAACAGGTTGATGTAAATGTGCACAGTTATGATGGAAGTAATCCCCTGCACCTTGGTTGTTTTCACAATAATATTGTAATGGTTGAGCTCCTTATAAAGACAGGTGCCAATATAGATCTCGCAGACAACATGGGTATCACACCTCCGAGCCATCCAGTGGAACGCGGTCTTTTTAAAATAGTTGCATGCCTTATAACTAACTGCTGGAGCTACAATAGATATTAGAGATAAGGAATGGAAGATACCACTGCATATTTGGCAGTGCTATGGGAATCGTGTGTTGAAAATTGTTGGGTTGTTGCTGAAGAAACATGCAGATTTGAATGCAAAGGATGTTAATGGAAACACTCCACTTCATATCGCTCTTAGAATTCCTTATCCACGTTTTAAAATGATCAAATTGCTACTAGAGCAAGGTGCTGGTTTTAAAATTAAGAATGTAGATGGATATATACCGTTAGCAGTCACATATAAAAGGGTATCTACGGTAATCATCACCGTAATAGGCGTATTTTACCACCTGTTACTTGATTGGGTAAAACTTAAATGTCCAAGATCCATTCACTTTGCATTACGTATAGTAGCGCAGTCTGCCGTACCGAAGGTAAAACATAAATAAAATATAAATAAAACATTCCACAGTGGATTTTCAACCCATACAGTGTTTAAAGTTATATAAAAGTGTATAAAGTGTGTAACATTGTATAAAAGTCACTGTACAAAATTTCACGATGATTCGTGCATTGGTTCCAGAGTTTATAACGGAACATGCAAACAAACATTCGCATTTATATATATTGATACATAATGAATGATCCAAGGAGTCATTATTTTTAATTGTAGATTCAAAAAATACAATAAATACCATGTAAAAGTTTGACATCATTGAGTTTTTGACACACTACTTTGGTAATAGCACACTTATCTACATTAATATCTACATTATAACTTGAAATTGATCAAATAGCTGAAGTTAATGTAATTTATGTACACAACTCGAGGCAGATTAACCATGCAATACCGAATACTCTAAAATAAAATCTAAACAAAATTGGGACAGTGTTTAATGTACTCCATGTGCAGAAAACAGCCTTAAATTCTCGCAAATACCTTTGTAAGATTATATTAAGTGAAAAATTAGGAATAAAGAAAAACTTCTGGAACCGAAGAACATCAACCGAGGCATTGTTCTATCTCCACTGAGAAAATCTTAAAATACAGTAAACTAAAATAAAGATGTCTTATTTACTAGGCGAAGTTAGGGCTAAGAAGCCCTCTAATAACACAAACTGGGGACCTACGGCTTAAAGGTGACTTTCGAACCACCACCAATGGCCGGGCAGGCGGGCTGCTTGCAAGGACAGGATCGCTCAGTGATCACCAATCTTAGCAGCGAGCCACGCTCGACGTTGCTTGAACCGGTTATCTTGCGATAACCGTTCTAACCCGATACACAGCGTCGTTGGCTAAATGATTTTTTTTTTAACGTGGAGATATACAAATGATGATGGATAAGAACATTGGTTTGACATGATTGAAGAAACTGAGGGACCTCGGATTGACGTTAACATCACTTAAGCTGTTGAATAGCGTGCAGTTTTATAAATCAAGCGTGCCCATAAGAGGAATCTTAAAAAGTAACATTTTCCAGTACCGGCCTTTTTTGTTACATAGTATAAATTTCCTATGTACAGCATTCTCTGCATTTAAGACTGTGTATTTAGGACTTGTGATGACTACCCAACATTTTAAGAAAGGAGCTTAAACCGAATTGAGCTACTATTTTCCCTCTCCATCATCTTACCTACGAAAACATAATCTAGAAGATTTAGGGCTGTTAGATACCTTAATGTAACAGGCTAATGTATGAAAGCAAAAATATGTTTCACAAAGGGAGGTAAACAACCAATGTTATGACAAAGTCTGTTGAATTCATTATAAAACAACTCAAAGAGCATATTTTTAAATTGCAAAACCCCACTATGCAATAACTGGATCAGAATGCATCTAGAGGGACAAAAGAACATGGTATTAATAACTTCCTTGTTTACGTCGACGATTACTACAGTAATGTTGTGATGTATGCATACTAAGCTAAAGCCCCAAGTAATGTGTATATTGCTCTACACATGATCTGTGAATTGTGCCCCTCAAATCGATTTATTACAAACTAAAAACAATCTGATTTTTGATTCTGATTTCTGAACACAATGTGTATTTGAAATTTATAAAATAAATATATTTGTACAATGCAGCTTATGGTTTTTTATTAACTATTGATCATATATAAGGCTATACAGAATGACTTAGAATAACTAAGATGAAAATTGGTAAGTGAATAAATGCAAGTAAAGAAGTAAACTTGTATTAATATAAGTGTAGTGTTATTACCTTATTTATTACTTAAATATTTTACTGTGTTCTTTTATATTAAGATCATCAGTATTCACTTCAAATATACAGTAGTAGGTTTCTTAGATACAAATATCCTCTATAGATCATAATAAGTTAATACAATTTTTCTATAAACATTTTATAGAATATAACTGTGTCTTTGTAGGATGCTTTTTCCTTTGTTATATTGCTCTCATTCGTTTTCTAAATATTGTACAATAATAATTTATAACTTTAGTCTGTGGCGAAAGGTTAGTCGTTAGATATTGAATGCAATTCTATATTTACTTATACTGAATAGTTTTTTAACTAGTCATTTACAATTAATGCTTATAATTAATTACATTTCTTCTTACTATTTAAACAGTACGTTTAAAAAAAAACACGTGTTATTAATGGGATATGAGATGTAGCTATTAATAACGAGAATGACGTTAACTATTTTATTTTTATTTTATACATAATAACTTATTGTCACCTCCTTCTCTATTCCCTGCAGTGCTCCATGTGAATTTCCATTATTTGAAACAGTGCTGGAAGTCATCATCTTCTGATTTCGCTCCTTCAGGACGTGCCACTTTCTCTTTTAATAGCTTCCAGAGGACTCAAATATTTTTCCCCTTTAATGGAAATTTCACCTTATGGAACAATGAGAAGTCACAAGGCGTAATGTCTGGTGAATCAGGTGGATGTTCTACTTACTGAGATGCTGTACTTATCTAGGAAGCTCTTGACAAATAATGCGGAATGAGTTGGCGCATTGTCTTGGTGGAGTACCCATGATTTGTTCTTCCATAATTCGAGATGTTTTTTCCTTGATCTTTGGCGTAGTTTAGAAAGTACCGCAAGGTAGTTATATCGACTAATTGTTTAAACCATCAGTAACCTAGTGAAGGTACACAATCCCATGGATATTAAAAGAAATCAATTATCATTGCTTAAAATTTTGACTAGCTCATTCAAGCTGTTTTGGCTCTCGATGAAGTTAGGCTCTTCCAGTGCATGGATTAGCAACCTCTTTTGCAGATCAAAAGTATTAAAACCACGTTTCATCACATTTTATTATCATTTAGAAAACAATTGTTCAATTTAAACCGCGTTACAATGTATCAGAACAAAACATTATGCGAGCCTCTAGTTGGTTGATACGTTAAAATATTAGACACAAGTTTTAGCACACACTTTTCGCATGTTAAAATTGTCGTGTAATATTTACCATACACATTTTTATCGATACCTACAATTTTACAAATTTAATCAACGGTTAGACCAAATCAAATTACGACTTTTTCGACATTTTCATCCGTGTTTGACGTTGAAGGGCGACTAGGCCGCGAACTGTCTTCAACGCATTCTCTGCCATCTTTAAAATGCTAAACCATTAAAAAACACGTGATTAACATTAACTACCATACACTTCTTTCAGTTAAATTATAAGTTTAGTAGCACTTTTTCCAATTTTAAAGTAAAAACATCACAATAATTTGTTACTCTACTGTTACACTAACAATTTTTATCTGGCAAAACAAAAACAACAATAACGCGAACCTAGACACTTACTAAAGTGGGTTGTTTTACAGAAGCGAGACTAGTTGCATAAGAAAGAGAAAGGTTCACATTAAACAGCTGTTGATTATTGGTGGTTGAGGCTTGCCTCCTTGATCCACAGCAGTGGCAGTCTCGTTATTTCATAGCCACACTGCGTATAGAAGTAGCAATAAATTGCAGAACAAAATTTAAACCGACAATTGATAAAATGAGACGTTTATTCCAGTTCATGTGTTTATAGTTTATATATTGAACTGTATTAGCCATGACAGTTTTAAATTGGTCAAACTGGAAGAAAATTAAAAACCCGCTTTTAAGAGCTTATTTAAGCCCTTAATAAATTTATAAAACATTCGCTGAGCACCTTAATAATTACAACCATTGTTATACAAGTATAGCAAATTATATGGAAATATACATCAATGTTACATAGGACAAACATTAATAGATTAAAAGACATAGAAATATATAATGGCCATTGTATAGTATTTGCAATATATGCAGTTAGAGCAAGCTTTAGTTCTAGTACTCTGAATAGGATTCCTTTTTCAGAGGGATAGAGGACTGTTTGACTCCGCAATTAGTTTCTAAAATGACCTGTTGCACCTCCCTTACCTTATGTTTGTGCCCTCAAAATCTGGAGCTTTTTACATGCTGAGAAGATGTCCCTATAAACAGCCAAATGTTTTCCGCTGATTCCTCTGCTTCCCCGCAGAGTCTGCATTTTAAGAAGGCCACGTTCTGTTAACATCCCTACTATCATTTTTATCTCTCCTTAATTTGATGTAGGGGAGATACTCCACTCTTAAGCGTAAGGAGGGATAAACATTTAGATTGTCTTAATCTTGAGGCCCTACTCCAGTTAAATTATCTAATCCTCTTTTGCCAATCGTTGAGAACTTTACTGGGGGAGAATGTTACTCCCAAGCCCGGCTCAGGCCCTGCTTTTTAATTACCACGAATGCCCCCATGACCCGGCACCCAACCGAGTGTAACTCTGTTCTTCTCTGCCATTTCTCCCAAAGCGTTCTTACATTCCTACACTGCTTTAGAATCAAGCGTACAGGCCCGCTTCAAGTGCCCTTAGTGAAATGACATGAAAAATTCTTTATTTTTACAGACAAAGTTAGGTCCGCATGGCCCTTTCTTACACCCTGAGACAACGTAAAATTTAAAACATAAAAAAATATTATCTTACCTTTAACTTATCTAACCATTAAATAAAATATAATAATGATAATAAAATAAAGAAATAATTACATTTACAGAATGTGGTAAAATTAATGTAAATATTTTAAACGTCTTATAATTAAAATTTAACACATTAATAAATTAGCTATAAATAGAAATAGAAACATTTTTTATTTCCAAAAAACATATACACACACATAAATATACATACATACACATATATACACTCTCGTATATGTATATTATGTGTATGTGTGTGTGTGTGTGTGTGTGTGTGTGTGTGTGTGTGTGTGTGTGTGTGTGTGTGTGTGTGTGTGTGTGTGTGTGTGTGTGTGTGTGTGTGTGTGTGTGTGGTGTGTGTGTGTGTGTGTGTGTGTGTGTGTGTGTGTGTGTGTGTGTGTGTGTGTGGGTGTGTGTGTGTGTGTGTGTAAGATATTATATTTTATTTTACATTTGATAAATAGTAAATTACCCTTTTACTATACTTACTAAGTGGCAATAAAATAAAACAACTTAATTTTAAATACAGTAGTTGGATAAATATATTTTTATAATTTAAGTTAACTATATATTATTATATTAACATATATTCTACAATGGGAAATTAGCCTACATGCGCAAGCAGCCTATGCATAGGCTAGAGTCGTACTAAAAATTTTATGCTATTATTCTATTAAACTATCTCTATTTATTCTTAAAACATATAAAATAACATTATATTTTTATTTTATATGCTTTTTTTAGCTAAGTGCAGCTTGGTCGTCAGAGAGTATTAAGTATTCTGCTCCTTTTGGCCTCATTTGTATGAGTCTTCTGGCGCATAATTCTACTACAATGACTTCCACTTGGAAGACCGTAGCATTTTTGCCCAGGAGCACAGATAGGTTAAATCCTAGTCCGTATATGCTGAATCCTGCCCTAGACTCAAGGCGTAAATCACCTGTATAGAACCTTCTGGACTCCTTTAGTAGGGTAGGCCTCGTTTTTACCCCATCTTCAGTAGAGACTGTTTGGTTTTCAAAAGGAGTATTTCTTAACAATTTATTTCGACACATTTGATATCGTTTCAGAAAATTCCTGGGTTAATTTAATATGGCTCTATGAGAAGGTAGCTTTAAATCACCTTTATATCCAGAAGCGTCATTGCGGCTGTCTTCAATACCACCTGCTCCAGAGGAGTGTTATCCCAGGACCACTTCAAGTGCCAGAGTTGGACAGGAACTCTTGTGATGCTTACACAAGCATAGCCTTAGAAGACTCTGTAGCCTCTTGACTACTGTTTTGGTTCTTCTTTCGGCCGCCAACCTAATGCAGCATATGTGACCATTGCTTTTTTAACTTAGAGATCCAATAAATCATTGTAGTTTTCAATCCCCATTTCAATCCAAAGTCTTATACATGCCCCAAGGCCCTTTATCCTCCTTAGAGATTGTGTGAATATGTGTACTCAAAGTCAGCCTCTTATAGCGGAAAACGCCCAGATACTTTACTTTCGTCAGAATGTTTTATCCTTATACCTTCCAGGCCAGATTGTTCTAGCTGGAACTTTTCCCCCTAGTATAGGTAATCATACTGGTTTTTTATGGATTCATGCATATACTATCCCGCTGACACCAGATGCTTATAAAATGTATGGCTTCTTGAGTGAGGCGTTCAAGCGAGCCTTTGTTTTTCTCTTTTACCATAAGCCCCAGGTCCGTCGGTATAGCATAGTAGACTTATTCCCCCTTTTCTGCTTTAGGTAGGAGGTCGTCTACCACCATTGCCCACAGGAGGGATGGATTGATATGCTACTGGATCGTAAGCTACTTCAGTATTCATAAAGACGCTGACTAGGGATTCATTTTCCTTAAAAGTGTCCTCCACCGCTTCCACCAGACTTCGGAGAGCGGTGGTAGCTGACTTACCTTCCACGTATGCATGTTTGATATAGGCTGAGTGGTTGTAACTGTAAGTTTTGTGTCCCTGACATGTCTATAATTATTTTTTCCGTAGTTTCTAACCGTGAAGGAGGTTAGGCTTACAGCCTGTACGAGTTAGGTTCAGGCGAATCACTGTCTTTTTCGCATAAAACACAAGTGTTCTCCCCCAGTTTTTTAGAATAAATCCTAGGGCGTAACTGCTTCTAAGCAAAATAGTTAGTGTATTTAACTAAGATTATCCAACCCTTCTTGAAGAAGGACCGGGAAACCTCCACCAACTCCAGGATATTTAAATGGCTTAAGGATATATTACTGCCCATTTAACCCTTTTAGATGTAAAAATTCTTTTTGACTGCTGTTTGGATTTGGCAGCCTCCCAACCAGGTCTTTCCCCCGCTAGAGAAGATAAAAATCCTCATTTCGAGGCCGCCCCGAAAATGCGTCTTCAACAATAGTTCTAGAGTTTTCCTTCTTGTTGACTGTAAGGCCACCATTGGCTTTTACTAAGGACCCTAGTGGGTTATAGTGATCAGTTTGGAGAGTTTCTTTTAAAGCTGTCAGCCTCTAGTAGGTTGCTCATGCTTTTACAAACATTTCTCCAGATTCTTCTCATATTTTTCGAATTTCTTTCTTATATTCATATAGGGTATATTGGTAAGGAGTCCCGTAATCTGTCTTTTTGCCAATATTAAAAATAAACTTAAAAATTCTAACTATTTTCAGTTTATACATACATTACCTAATTTTGTTTATTTCTCATAATCCTAACAGTATTAAGTATGCTGATCAGAGCTATGATGCTAGGAGTAAGGCAATTAGGCTTACTAGATTGATTTCGTATACATTGTACAATAAATTTCTACATACTACATAAAACAATTAATAGTGAGCTGGTTGTTTCACTAAACATTTACAGTAAATTACATCCTTTAATAAATATACACCCTGAAAAAGTGTTTAGAAATAGATTTTATAATTGGCTCCTGAGTAACCCTTGTTATTCTGTTGACGTGTTTTGCTATATCCTATGTTAATTTATAACCATAGTTAACTACGGATGTGTTTTAGTATTTAAGTTGTGTTTAATCTTTGACTCAGCTACCAACTTAACTGACTTTTTTGATAAGAGTAAAAACTAAATATGGCAATAGTATTATTATTCCCTAAGTATGGATCAATTTTTTTAATTTGTAAAAAATTATAACTTTTATCAGGTTGTTGCTGATGGCTAAAATTTGACATTTATAGTTTACTGGTAAAACTTTAAAAAACTTTAGAACATAACGATACTTGGAGCAGTTTTGGGAAACTTTAGTTAGTTTTGAATCAGTAGTGGACATAATGGCGTTTGTTTTGCATATTAACTGTGATGCTTTTGGAATAATAGATGATAGAAAAATATCAGGGTGTGAATTTATCGCAATATGTTATATTCCAAACATAAAAACAAATTTTTTAGCAATAATATTGTTTTGTGAAAATAAGTTTACATAAACCAGAGCAAAGGTTTTATTAAAAAAGTATAATAAAAGTCACTTTTTTATTGTGTATCTTTTTGTGTTTTATTTTAAAAGCCTTTGAAATGTTTCACACAAGAGGGCACCCAACTAACAATGGATTAACGATTTTTAAAAGTCGTTAGAATACTTCATGTGACTCTTCTCCACACGGGTGCTGGAGCACTTCTTGTTGCTGAGAGTTCTTTGAAAGAGGTGCTCAAAGACAACTCCCAGTGAGGCATGGGATTATTTGGATAGCAGTTTGTTCAAATCTTTCAACTATGCTGTTTTGACCTAGAAACATTTTTTAAATTAGACTGAGATTTACTGTGATAATTTTTCTTCCCGCGCATTTGCAAAACTTTTCCCTTCACCAATATTTTTATTTGTAATGCATTTCACCCCTAAAAACACATTTCTTAATAAATTTTCTTTGACATTTTCCAGTTAAAGACATAACAGTAGTCATCTTCTAGTCTTTATGGCAGTAGTATGTTTCTTAAAAATCTTAATGTAGTCCTGGCGGGTTAGGAGGGTAATGTGGTTTTAACATCCTTCTTGATTTGTGCAAAAGTCCTGTCAGGGATAAAAAGAATGTCCGATAATGGAAAATATAACTTTCATCACATTTAGAGCATCATGCATAAAACATTATATTAGACATCATGCAGATAACCATTGTATTCTTATTCTGTTTTCCGCAGCCGTCAGATACAAGCTTGACGGTCCGGATTCCAGTCAAGTATGTATTTTTTAATGTATGATAGACGGCAGAGGCAATTTGATTCGACTCCTTCTTGAATTGGTTCTCTAGCCATATACAAGTTGTTCCACGAAGAGGTTTAAACGTTTAATCTTATATTACTTGCACATTTATGCACCGAACGTTTTCAAACTCAATTAATAAAGATAAATTAATTAAAATAATATTCTGTGAAAATTAAAGCTCCCTAACAATTTTTGAAACAAAATAGTGATATAATGAAAATTTTACGCTCACTGTTGGAAAATAGCTGTTTCATTGAAGAATATTGCTTTGTGCTATAAAAACATAACCTAACCTCCTTTATTACAGTTTACTGATATTGAAGTTCGAGAAGTGGCTTTTAATGTTGAGCAAAAAGTGTAGTGTTGTGTTTGGGCTATTGCTTTTGGTAACATTACAGAAGCAATTAGACAATTTCAGAATGCCTACCCAAGAGTTGAACAACTAGAAATCCAACAATAACTAAGTTGATAAATCTTTTGTTAGAAACTGGAAGTGTCGTAATAAAGTACTATAGAGGATCATATGAGGAAAGAGATGTACTAGTATGCGCATCAATGCTTCGCTCTACAGGTAAACCGAAATCGCTAAGGAAGGTTTTAACTTGAAACTGGTGTTCAAAATTCATTCAGTACAGAGAATAGTTAAGAAAAACAAAATGAAATGTTTACAAAAATCACCT
>NW_025781748.1:37500-38891 GCF_021130785.1 Homalodisca vitripennis | reverse complement strand
AGGGTCGATACTGACCCCATGGGCACATACAGGTTAAGATCAAGAACAACAATGACACAATTACAACAATTACTCTCTCTCTCTCCCCCTCCCCCCCCCACTTAAACCAACCATCACTATCCCCGCTTCCTTCTTTCAGATGACAGACCTTGCTACCACAGCAAGTGCTCATATTGATTTTTCCTCAGACTTTCATCCAGACCAGGTGAGTAGAAATGTTGTTGTTCACTGTGGTTGTTTTGTACAGTGATATGGTTGGTACTCGATCGAGTCACCCTGGACCTTGTGCACATGTTTGAGTATTTTTGGAGATACAGATTGATCTGTTGTTAACCATGACTTTCACTGCCACATATGTATCACTTTTTAGTTTCTGTGTATACTTAGATTTTTTGACACCTAAAGAGGAGGAAGAATCCAATCCTCAAAACAGCCTTCTATTTTTGTAACAACTATGGTATATGTAAATGTCCAAAAAACCTGCTATCCCTTCAAACATCCATCACAAATATAACAAACTTTAAACAAAGAGATGCAAAGTTTATGTCAATAAAACTAAAAATATTAAAGTACGGTTCCTTCCCACTGATTAAAATATAAAAACTACAGTCAAGAAGCCAAGGAACAATAACTTGATAAAGATTGGACAATAGTTTCTCCATATGTTTAAAAAATCTAAACCCCACCAAAATGAAACATACTGGTGTGTACCTGTCAGACTTCAAAAGCACACAATTTGATAAAACATTAAAGACAATCTTTTTTTTAGAAAATGTATTTAAGAGAATATTAACGAAGAAGAAATTGAAGAATATAATGCCTTGAATAATAAAACCTTGAATTTATGAAAAATTTTTAACAAAGGAAACAAACCCTCCACATCAATTACTTGTTCCTTGTTTGACAATAAATCAAAACCGATAAATTATTTTTATCATAATTTTTTTAGACTTACTTGTAATTGGATGTCAGCAATCTTATTGCTAGCAACCTCAAACTCATTGAGAGGGATCCGAGCCTGCTTCAAGTAGCGCAGGAAGCCCAGCTCTTCCGGTCGCAGTATCAGGAGAGCGTGGCCTTTGCCGTTGGCCCCCCTGGCTGTCCTCCCCACTCGGTGAATGTATTCCTGGGGACACACATATCAAATAATAGGAAATCTGGCACTATTATGAAGTTAAAATTGAGTAAGATTGGACTCGTGCAAAGTTTTTGTAAGACTGAGCATCCTGAAATGTCATAGAGATTTTACTAGTAAGATTACCTGAGTTTCAGCGCCATATAGCATGTCAGGATGAGGTGAATGCATATATTCACACTCAGTTGTTATCTGTCTGCCGATGAGCGAGGAGCTCTTATCTTTAGTCTCCACGCTTATCTAACTACGGGCCATA
>NW_025781748.1:0-32500 GCF_021130785.1 Homalodisca vitripennis | reverse complement strand
TTTAAGTTAGCTAAAGTGTACCCTTTGCACAAGTCAAACAGCTTTACTGATAAAGACAACTTTCGTCCGATATCCCTCTTGAGTGTCTTTGCTAAGGTACTGGAGAAGGTAGTTAAGGAACAGCTTGTACACTTTCTCCAGGTAAACAATGTGCTTACTCAGTGTCAGTATGGGTTTAGAGACGATAGGAGTATTTCGGATGCGTTGTTTGATTTAAATAAAGAATTAAATAATGCAATCTCAGAAAACAAAAAATCAATGCTAATCTTTTTAGACCTCAAAAAAGCCTTTGACTCTGTTGATAGAAATAAGTTAATAAATAAATTAGAACAATTAGGCGTTAGGGGCATCGCCCTTACTTGGTTCCAGAGTTATTTTACCAATAGAAAACAATATGTCTCAATTTGTAATGTTAGTAGCGATGCAATTAATGTAGACTACGGTGTAGTTCAAGGGAGTACACTTGGGCCAATTCTGTTCTTATTATATATAAACAATATTGCCAAGCTAAATTTAAACGGGAAAATAACATTATTTGCCGACGACACACTTATTTTTCTAAAAGGAAATATATGGGCGGATGTGAGACGAGAAGCATTAAGTGATTTAATGTTACTGAAAAAGTGGTTTGATCAGAATGTCCTTTCCTTAAATATAACTAAAACAAAATTTATGCCAATCTCTTTGAATCCTCAGTCGGATTATGTCTTAGAAAAATCTGATCATACATAATTGTGGAAATCATAGTAACAGTACCTGTAATTGCGAAGCAATCGAAAAAATAAACTCGTATAAATATCTTGGCGTTATTATAGATTTCCGTTTGAAATGGTCAGATCATATTGAATATCTCAAACAAAAGACCCAAAAGTATATCTTTGCCTTTAAGAATCTTAGGGTTATTCTTGCTGTTCAAGAAATGAAAATGGTATATTATGCATACGTGCAATCTCTTTTTGCATTTGGGATAATTTCTTGGGGGGCAGCTTATAAATCAAATCTTGATCCTCTGTTTACGGTTCAGAAATCAATTTTGAAAGTAGCTTTTTAAAAAATGTCATAGATTTTCAACATCCATTTTATTTCAAGAAACTAAAATTTTTACAATAAGACAACTTTTTATAAAATTTCTTTTAATACACATGTATAAAAATTTAGATGATTTATTTGAAAGAACTCAACACACCCATAACACACATTATTCTAGATCAAAAGGAATTCTACCACTGCAATTAACTAAATCTTATTCAAACACCAACTCATACTATCTAGCCCACGTGCTTTTTATTAATATAAGTAAACAGTTTCCTAATTTTAGTTTTTTCAATGAAATTTCTACAATTATCTTTAAAAGGAAAGTTAACCAGTGGATATTATCATTGTCTATTGAGGAGGCTGAGGCAGTGTTGTCTACGAACTACGGGCGGACAGTTTGACATGTTGAACAGCCACCACTCCTATCCCATCATTATTCATTATCACTACCCCATTATAATCTGCGGTGACCCTGCTTATTTACCCTTGTTGCTAATATGTAAATGTTTTTAAAATTAATAATATTCAATTCTTTAAAACAGGTACATATTAAAATTACACGGTTTTTTCCTTTTAATATATTCATTCCAGATTCACGTGTGTATGTGGTATATAATAGTGTATTATTTTGTATTATATTTTATATTCATTTTTTTAATGTATATCCAGTCCGTTATTTCTTCAGGCGCTGTGAGCAACTCGAGTCTGTGCACAGGCATCATAGCCCATGCAGGCTCATTTCCCGAGGACAATGTTTATACATGATGTTATTTTTATGATGTTTATTTTATGATGATTATTTCTTATGATATTTATTCTTTGTTCTCATTTCAAACTACGTTCGGTAATGTAATAAAAATTTTTTAGAAGTTAATTGTAAAGTTTGGATTATAATATTGTACATATATTTGGGAAATAAATCAATTCATTCAATTTTTTTCATTCATGAATGTCTTAAGCAGGTACAGATTTTCAACAAGCTGCATTTGGGATAGAATGATGTTTAATTTCTTATTGAAATAATGTTTAGGCGTACTTTTGATCTGATTATATTCTTGTGTGTGTTTGTGTTATATTCGGCTTGTTATCAGATACACATTGAGGCAGCAACCAAGGCTTTGGCAGCTGGCGTTGTAAATGTTACATTAAGGTGCATATATATATATATATATATATATATATATATATATATATATTCTCTTTTCCATCATCTAATGGCTTTGGAGTTCTCTCTTGGTATAGGTCATCCCTTAAATGTCCTTCACAAATTATCTTCACCAATATCACTTGATAGGAATACCATTTATAATGATCCACAACATGCGGTTGGTTGTCTATTGCCAGTAGTAGAAGCTATTTTTGGTTGGTACAGGCTTTTTTTTGTCAAATAGGCAGGAGTTTAGGAGTCTAGAAAGTCTGACTCTGTTCAACCAGCTGACTTTTATTTTAATTTTAATTTACGTAATGTGACATCAGGCACATCAATAAGATCTTGGCTATATGCATTGGCGAAGTAAACATATTTGATTTGCACTAGAATGATTTTAGCATCGGTTGGTCTGAGAATGTTGAAGGTATAAAAAGTTATCTTGACAAAGCATAATTTATGTGGCAATGTTTAGTTGAATGTTACTCGACATTTGGCAATGTGATCCGTTTCCACCATTGCTATAATTTTGATGGAGTTAGGAGTGCTATATTGATTTAATACTGTACCACGAGCCTCTATGAGCGTTCAGCTGTGTTTGAAGTAGTATGCAAAATAAACTATCGTATTGACAAGGATGATTTTGTCAATTTTTTTTGCCTCTCTGTGCATTATTGAGATATAGCTATTGTATCAGTTGGCTTTTGATGACTTCTTTTCTTTTCTTATTTACTGAGTCAGAGTGGGCTTGATGTTTAACCAATAACATCATCTTCTTGTGCACAATTACTTGACATGAGGTCCCAGAATGAAATGTTCTTGGTGACTTTGGGTCTAACTCCTTGACTACTTACAGGATTCATGATTAGGAATCTGAGACAGCCAAAATGAACATTTGTGCTGCAGGAACAGTGGCAGGGCCAGGTGTCCAGCCCATCCGTCCAATGTGTGGGATAATTTACTTCATCTATTGACTTATTGCGCCAATGGTGTAGTGTAGCGGGTACGGCGGTTATCGCAAGATAACCAGATCAAGCAACGTCGAGCGTGGCCGCTGCTTGGATAGGTGACCGCTGAGCGATCCTGTCCTTGCAAGCGGTGGCCCGCCTGCCCGGGCATTGGTGGTGGTTCGGAAGTCACCTTTTAAGCCGTTGGTCCCCAGGTTAAGTGTTAAAGAGGGCTTCTTAGCCCTAACTTCGCCTGGTAAAATAAGACATTCTTTTTTTTTTTTATTGAGGTGACAATAATACGGATGACGGAAAACGGTATAAAGAAACCTACAGGTACATAGAAGATAGCACAAGTTTGCTCACGAATAAAATAAAAATAAGTTGTGAACCAGTTAAAATAAACAAGCTTAACTCTTAAAGTGCAGCATAGAGATATGTACCAACGGAATTGCGCTAAACGTACCATACGGAAATATTCATATTGTTTTATTTTAGTTTCTTGTGTAGAAATGCATAAAAATATTGATTTATGAATGTCGGGGAAGCAAAATAGATGTTGTGGCACGTGAAAAAATAAATAATAACTATTGCTATTTTTGTATTGATGTTTCTTCCTATGATGCGAAGCGCGCAGAGCAGACATAACCATAAGGCACACACTTTTTTATGGTGTGTCTACATGTAAAACCAGTACAGTTAAAAAAGATGTATTTGTTATTATTCTTCTTCCAAGAAGTAGAAAATAAATCATCTTTGGCAAAAACATAATTTTTGTTTATTTTAAATACACACTAATTTTGTACTGAGGCAAAACTTTTTCAGTGCTTTAAGTCTTCTTATTGAAGTATAACAATACCAAATATCACACAAAAATGATATGGGGAGAAACGTTCAAATATCATGATTCCAGAAACACCTTTTTGCCAACACTTTCAGGAAAACATAGGATCCCTCATTGAATCTCAGCCAAAACAGCTCTCCCCACATGTCCATTGTATCGTATTGACTATCAATACCTCTTGTATTAAGCTCATAATTCCAGAACACCTTTTGCCAATACTTTCAGGAAAGCATAGGATCCCTCATTGAATCTCAGCCAAACAGCTCTCCCCACATGTCCATTGTATCGTATTGACTATCAATACCTCTTGTATTAAGCTCATAATTTCCAGAACACCTTTTGCCAAACACTTTCAGGAAAGCATAGGATCCCTCATTGAATCTCAGCCAAACAGCTCTCCCCACATGTCCATTGTATCGTATTGACTATCAATACCTCTTGTATTAAGCTCATAATTCCAGAAACACCTTTTGCCAACACTTTCAGGAAAACATAGGATCCCTCATTGAATCTCAGCCAAACAGCTCTCCCCACATGTCCATTGTATCGTATTGACTATCAATACCTCTTGTATTAAGCTCATAATTCCAGAACACCTTTTGCCAACACTTTCAGGAAAACATAGGATCCCTCATTGAATCTCAGCCAAACAGCTCTCTCCAAATGTCCATTGTATCGTATTGACTATCAATAACTCTTGTATTAAGATAAACGTTAACTATACTATTACAGTACCAGTTATACCAACCTACTTTAGTGTCTAATAGAACTAACAAATCACAGACAGCAAGATCCAATTACCTTAGGATCATCTGGAGGATCATACTGCACAATCCAGTCCACATCAGGGATGTCCAACCCTCGAGCTGCAACGTCTGTACAAAGCAGGATTCCTTCCGATGCATTGCAGAATTCAAAGAACGTTGTTGTACGCTTCATCTGCTTTTGTTTACCCTGCACACATTATAGCAATACAAATAATTTGTAAAACTCACATTGCTTATATCCTAAATTTGTTTAAGATACAATAAATCAAAAGTTGTGTTAATTCAATATTTTAAATTATTTACTATCAGTAAGGGTAAATGCTGGTTGCATTAAATCTACACCTTTATTGATCGAGACAGTGTTCAGATCCATCAAGTCTAGAATAGTGAAAGCCTAACACAGTTATAAGGGAGGACTTGATCATTCAACTTTTTGTTGTTTTTAAGAAAATGTTTATTTTCAGTTATTGTCTATCAATCTAACAAGTTATATATCTTTATATACAGGGTGTGCTTTATCTTTAACTGTGCATTAGAGTACGTCATGAGGGAAATGGGAAAGAAATAACCAAAAAAACAAAGATTGGATATCAAAGGGATAACATTAATCTGAACTGTTTGGGGTTTGCTGATGACTTAGCTCTTTTGGCCAATGACATTCAGGAAACAAAACAGCAAATTAAATCTTTACAAGATATAGCTCAGAAAATTGGTTTAAAGATATTGTTTGAAAAAACAGAAGTTTTATTAACGCAGCCTCCACTTGCAAATAAAATAAGGTTGGAAAACCACAATATAAAAAATTGTGCAGAAATTTAAATACTTAGGAGAAGTAATCACTTATAACCTGAATGAAAAACCATCTTGGCAAAGTAAAATAGACAAACTAACTAAGATTAAACATGCTACTAAGAATACGTATAATAAAAGATGTCTTTCAATAAATACAAAATTAAGACACTACAAAACAGTTGCTCTGCCACAAATTACATACGCAAGTGAAACAATATTTAAAACAACAAATACTATTGCAATAGATAAGGTTCTTAGGATGGAGAGAAGAATAGTCAGAAACTTGCTTAAACAAAAACTATCAAGACGGAGTATTAAAGACGGAGTTTGGAGACTAGCTTCCAATGAAACAGTCTACAAAAATATAGAACCTATTACAAGTATAATTAAAAAGAAACGAATATCATTCCTGGGGCATTTGTTGAGAACACCTGAAAATAGAATTAGCAAGAAAATAGTAGAAAAACTGTGGTATAGTAAAAGTGACATTAAATGGATCACAGAATTAAGGGAAGATATGAGAGAGTTACAAATTACAGTAGAGGATTTAAAACACAAGACAAACACATTAAAGATATTAAATGACAAACACTCTACACTACAGCTGAAAAGAAACAAACAACGAATAGGAAGAGTGGTTCCGGAGGAGGAAAGGAAATTACGCTCGGAAAGGATGAAGAAATATTGGGTGGATAAAAGAAGAAAGACTAGAAAATATAAATTGACTAAAGTGGTCCAATGTAGGCCATAAAATTATAAATAAATAAATATACAGGGTGTAAAAATAGTCTCGCACAGGCTTGACAATTCCCGAACGATTACAGGTAAAGTAATAAAACTTGGTACATCATTACTGCACCTATAAATCTACTTTTTAAAGTAACTACCATTTTATTGTCATGTCAAGGGGATGGCCCACAAGGGGTCAGAAGGAAATCTTAATGAGAGCATAGGTTGAGTAGTACTTCAAATTAAAGGTCTATATTAGTAGAGTACAATGCCACAAATCCGGCTTCAAAAGATTCACTCTTCAAAAGATTTTTCTGGTTTAAAGCTTGAAACATTTAAAATGTAGGTCCTGTTCTAGATGGTTTAGTATTCTTGTCTTGGCTCAAGTTGTATAGGTTAAACTTAGTAAATAAATACTGGACTTAAAAAATAGATTTTAAGGTAGTTAGTGACTCTTCAAATCCAATGGAGAATGGTCTCCAAGGAGTTCAGTAAAAAGATTTAAAGTAAGCATAGCTCAAGATGTATATTGTTTTAAAGTGTAATGTAAGATGTACACCAAGTAAAGTGCAAAGTCCAACCTAAAAATAAGAACTTTCTATTACAATAACTGATACCAGGTTTATCCCTTTATCATTCATCTCTGCTAAACAACTCCTTTATAAAGATGTATGAAAAAAGATTGCAAGAGACGTGAGTGGACTCTTTTTGACAGAAGTATGTTTCTGAGACCGACATATGTATATACTTTCTTGGTTTGTGCAATAAAGCAAATTCAAATTTGACACCGTAAATACATTAGACTGGAGGTAGATTGAAACTGCCTGAAATAGACCTTTTTTGGCCAAAGAAGGCATCTAGGTCCTAAGTAGGTAAGACTTATATTTATTTCATCAGAACAAAGAGGTAAAACTAGACTATGTCTTTGGAAATATATTGGACTAGAAGTAGATCATAAGAGCTGGAAATAAGCGGGTATACATTTTTTCTTGATTTCTTTCTGAACAAGACAAATTCAGCTGTGACATTGAAAATACAATTCATTTGAACCAGAAAGGCTTCTATTGGTGTAACACTTGATATAATAGTTAGTCCCTCAACCTACGGTCAAGAATAATACAATAGAAACAGATAATAGAATCAGGACGACAATCAAAATCAACAAAAATGAACTCACGTGAATGCACATGCAATGGAGATCGATGAAGTTGAGCAGTTCATGATGGAACTGCACTGAGAGACATGAGCTGAAGAAGACCATCACCTTCTTCTTACGGTTCTTCTTCAAAAAGGTGAAGAGCAGCATAAACCTTTTCTCCGACGGGCAGATAACATAGCCTGTAAAATTACTTGGGATTAAAACAATGGAACATTATAGAAGATAATATGTAAGATTTACAGCAAGGTCAGAAGAATAACAATATAAAATTGTTTTAAATTTTTACGACGTTAAAATCGGCAACAGTAAGTATATGTTAAATAATAAGACACACACCAGAATAAGAGCCAAACATATTGTATTATTGCAGTTATTTATTTCTGTTCCTGTTTAGTATAGTTTTACTTAAGAATAAAAAGTGGAAAATAGAAAGTTTTGATGAATGACTATAATTAATTGCTGTCTTCTGAAAGAACTGATTATCGAAACAAATTAATGGGTTTGTACAACAAGGAGAAAATATAAACATTGAGTCATATCATCACACATATCACCAGTGTGTTAATGTTCTCACCTTGCTCCAGTCCATCGACCGTGGCAGCCTCAGTTTTGTCGTCCACCCCCACGTACACAGGCTCCTTCTTGAGGGCTAGCCTTGTCAGGGCCTCTGTCTTGGAAGTGGTGGTAGCACTGAACAGCATAGTCTGCCGCTTCTCTGCAACACAGTGTGGTACTATAATATTCCATCTTGAAGAGATGCAAGAACTTGTTCTAGGTATAGCATTCTGCAGAAACTGTACATAGCCGTTTTTACTTTTCAAATCAAGTAATTTATAAAATAAGAGACAATTTCAAAAGGGTCTAACAACTTCCACCTGAACCTCAATTTAAAATTGTAAAACTCCTGGAATGTGAAATTTTTATAAATGGCTCAAAGTGAGCCTTTATGTACTGTGCCTTGGAAAGGGAAAGAATCATTTCAAGCCAGCACTTTGAAAAACAAGAAAATACAAGATTTAATCCTTTTTTCCTACAAGTTAGTTAATGGGGAGTTTACATTAACTGATTTTAGTAAAAGTAGAAACAAAAGTAATGTGAGATAAACCATCCCTTGATTACCATGAAAATAAACCAGAAATTCCAGGAAAAATACTGTATATCTAAAGCCCAAGTTCTTTAATTGCTTGGCTACAAAGCAGATCCAAAAGAAGAAATGTTAAAAAGCACAATCAATCCCCAAAGTCTCTAGTTGATTGTAAGAAACCCCGACATGCAACACACAAATTATTATTTGCCCAATTGAAAATATACTGATAAGAAATTCCTTATACTTCTACATTTCTGTATATTAACATATGTAATTATTGCAGAAAATAATTAGGGAAAAGTATAATATAGAGATTAATTAATCTTACAGGTATACATTTTTACAACAATTATAGTTGACACAATGTCCACTCTCTGCATTATTTTATCAGCTCAATCACGGTATTTTGACAATAAAAAGTATCACATTAATGCTTGGCTGACATTACTGATGCAGTCTACAGCTTTTCACAGGTTGTAAGACAATGTTTGGTAAATGATTAGAGCTATTATGACTGTTTAGGAGCAAAATAATATATCTTGAACGGTCCTGTCAGTGTAATTTAATTTAAGAACAGAGTTTTTGAATATTTGTTTGACATTGTAAATAGTTTATTATCTTAGTCTTCTGATTCACACATGTTAAAGCATTGTTAACACAATTAAAATATTAAAACAATCCAGCCTCCCTTTGAAACATTGGACATTCATTTTGGACCATGTTTCGGTTTAATATCTGTTGAATAAGGGGGCTCTTCATACCTGGGTCAAAGCTATATCAAGCTCTTCATTGTGTTAACAATATTTTGACTTCGTGTGAAACCAAAAAGATTAGATTATAGTTTAGACAACAGCCACATAAGCTTTAAAACTGTAAGCAGTGTAGTAGTTGTAATATATTCAGGTATACTAAGTTCAGCTAGATATAAGAAAAAACTTAAGCTTTCAACGTTTTTCACGAGGTATTATCAATTTAATTAAAGTAAATAATTCAATAGCTAATAACTCAATTTTAAAATAAGTATTGTAGCAAGAATCTAGAATAGTAAATTGTTATTACAAACTTGATTGACAACTACAGGGAAAATATTAAATTTCCAATAGAAGATTTAAATCATGACTTCACATGTGAAAGGGTGAAAGGGCAAAACACTACCTACTAAATAACCACCCAATAATAAATGCCAAAAGTTTTTTTTGCAATATCAATACCACAAGATTAGGTTAAAAATGTTTCCTTACAAACTGGGTTTACACATAATGTAGCTATTGTAGAAAGGGTTGATTCAATCGAATTTAGAGTTTAGTTCCAGTTTACCATCCTATTTTTGCAGCATCTGGTATCTGACACTGTCGCAGACTTTTGACTCCTGGAATCTGGAGCCATGTTTGTCTGAAGAGATCTAAAGAAAGACGAAATTGAAGAATACCAGACGCTGCTTGCAAAAAAGGAAGGTGCTGGAGCTAAACTCTAAATTCAACTAAGGGTTTACTTTTCTTTCTATCTATTCTATGATTAAGTTTTCATTACAGTTTGACTTGTATCACAACTAAAACTACAGAGATACGTACTGGGTAGAAGGTTGATGATCTGTTTCATGTCTTCCTCAAAGCCGATCTGCAGGATCCTGTCAGCCTCGTCAATCACCAAGCACTGTAGGTTCTTGTACAGGAAATCTGGAGTGTTCTGAAGATGGTCTAGCAGGCGTCCTGGGGTCGCCACTAAGATATTGATACCTGTACCACACAAACAACTAAGCAACAATATTCCTGGAAAATTCTACAAGGCTATGTCAAATTTCTCAATTATCTGACCATGCAGGTTATTCATACTAATTAATACCTCATCACATAAGCTCAATAGGAGTCCATCTTTAAAAGACTGCAAATATCTTGAAACTAACAAATATGTAACATCTTCTTAACTTGGTTTCCAAGAAGGAAAATATAACTGATGCTTTTTTAAAAAATTTGTATACAAAGTAACCTGTTCTTTAGATACGTGACAGTTTACTTTCAGTCTTTTTTCAACCTGTACAACCATAATGGTGATAAAACTGTTGTATGTCAGAGTTGCCCTAAACTGTCCAGAGCTTTCCTTGAAAAATCATCACAGGGTAGTTGCATATGTTGAGCATCTATGGAAAAGTCACCTGTAGAGTTTTTCGCGGTTTAATTCTCTTCCTAATCTACTCCGATGACCTCATAGAACTTACACCCAAAGCTCAAGTCTTCATGTATGCTGGTGACACTTCAATATTAACTTTTGTTACTAAATAACAAACAAAAGTGCCACCCTTAGTTCAAAATAATCAGAAACTAAGTTCCAGGTTTGGTGTAAATAGCTTCAATCTTAATTCTATAAAACTCAGTTCATCTAAACTATTACAAAGTTACGATTCTTCTATTACCAATTCAGTCAATTACATGACTATCAGATTCTTCGAAAAAATATACTTTGCATATTTTAATCTGACTCAGAATCATCTTTATTCAAAATCTTAAAGATTACTTAATGGAGTCAAGTCAATGCATTTAAAATTAGTTTATATTATTTTATAGGTAAAAGTAAATAGAAAAGAAAACAACATTAAGTTGTTCTATGTACGTATTCTTCCAGTGAGTAGAGAGGGCAATTTAGTAGCCATTCTTGCAGTGCTGACTTTAGTGGTTTTGACCGCAGCTCTGGTGTAATTTTCCGTCCGTTGTATTTATAGTTTCTTTCATACAGTTGAAGATGGTGATTTGGAAGGTTGATGAGACCTTCGCATCTTGTACAATTTTGATGTACAAGGCCTGTTCAAAAAATATTGCATCTTTCGCTTTTTTTTCAAAAATTATTTATTTATTTATCAATCTAAATTTTGTTCCCTTCAAAGTAATCCCCATTAGATATTATAAACTTGTACCAACGTTTCTTCCAATCCTCAAAGCACTTCAAAATTTTGTTTTTTGTGATCTTGTTCAGCTCCTCCTTCGATGCTGTCTTTATCTTGTCAATCATAGTGCAGCGTCTTCCTTTCATGGGTCTCTTCAGTTTCGGGAATAAGAAAAAATCACAGGGGGCAAGATATGGAGAATACAGTGGCTGCGGCATCATTGTGTGTTTGTTTTGGCCAAAAAAATTGGACACAAGTAACAATGTGTGAGCAGGGTGGTTATAGTGGTGCAAAAGCCAATTTTTGTTCTTCCGCGGATCTTCCTTTTTTCTGGCGGATTGTTTCATGCAAATTGCGCATGACATGCAGATAATATTCTTCATTGACAATTCTAACCTGTGGCAAGAATTCATGATGCACCACGCCCCTGCAATTGGATAAAAATCTGTAAGCATAACTTTTACATTCAACCGAACTTGGATCAAGCAGCAGCTTCCATCGGGATGATTGAGCTTTAGTTTCTACGTCATAACCATAAACCCATGATTCGTCACTGGTTATGATCCTCTGTAGCAAATTTGGGTCATTACTGATAGAATCCAAACAGCTCATTAGCAATGATAATGCGCTGCTGTTTTTTGTCGTAATTGAGTAATTTTTGTACGAATTTCGTGGCGACCCATCTCATGCCAAAATCATTGGTAAAAATAGAAGGCACGAGCCAATTGAAATGTTCAGGTCCTTGGTAACTTCTCTAACGGTGATTCGAAGATTGGCAAATACTATTTTCTTCACTTCATCAATGTTTCAGTTTGTCCTTGACTTGCTCGGGCGTCCAGCACGCTGTTCGCCATTCACATCTTCTCAGCCCTCTAAGAGCGTTTTGTACCACCTTTAAACGCTGGTTCGTCAAGGTAGCTTCTCTATAAGCTACAGATAACATTAGGAATATGTCCATGTACTTAATTCCTTTTTTAAAAACAAGATATAATACAGATTCTTTGATCCATTTTTTCGTATAGGCACAAATTGAAGATGAGCCATGACATGTCCAAGCAAATCACAACAATTAACATAACATTCAAAATGACCGAAATTGTTGGCACATGTCAGAGACACGTGTACCAACATTACACCACCGAAAAATATTAAAAAATTAATAAACGTAACCTGTAGAAATTAAAAAGTTTCAATATGTTTTGAACAGGCTTCATATATATATATATATATATATATATATATATATATATATATATATATATATATATATACACATTTACTTTATATATAACTTCTTATAAATTGTTGAGAGGAAATACTCATTATAATCTTCCTTATGAAGAAAAGACTAATAGGAATTATATCTTACACCGGCTTTAGTAAGCAGAATTTTCATTTCCTTCAAATTTGGGCCAGTGGGGGTGATGGGTGGAGTTGCTTGTTATGGTCATATGACCAAACAGTGTATAGAGTAATTTACTGAATCTTTGACTCTTGCTCTTCATTTGAATTTTTCTTGTATTTATCACAAGAATACTTTATATATCATATATAAATTCATTTCAATAAACAGATTTTTACTTTCATTTCATTTCATTTTGAATACGTTAAGCATTGATTGTTATTTTCCATTTATAGTATAAGTTAATAATTTACCGCAATTATATCAAACTATTGTGAATTTACTGTATACAATACTGATTGAGATTGAGTGGTAGAGAAGGCTTGATTGCCCTAACTCCGCCTCTTTAATAAAGGTATTTGTTTAGTTTAATTTTAAATGTTCAGGCAACAATTTATTGTGCAATAAAGACAATGGAAAGACTTAGAAAATCTGATCATACATAATTGTGGAAATCATAGTAACAGTACCTGTATTTGCGAAGCAATCGAAAAAATAAACTCGTATAAATATCTTGGCGTTATTTTAGATTTCCGTTTGAAATGGTCAGATCATATTGAATATCTCAAACACCCGAAAGTATATCTTTGCCTTTAAGAACCTTAGGGATATTCTTGCTGTTCAAGAAATGAAAATGGTATATTATGCATACGTGCAATCTCTTTTTGCATTTGGGATAATTTCTTGGGGGGCAGCTTATAAATCAAATCTTAATCCTCTTTTTACGGTTCAGAAATCAATTTTGAAAGTAGTTTTTAAAAAATGTCATAGGTTTTCAACATCCATTTTATTTCAAGAAACTAAAATGTTTACAATAAGACAACTTTTTATAAAATCTTTTTTAATACACATGTATAAAAATTTAGATGATTTATTTGTAAGAACTCAACACACCCATAACACACGTTATTCTAGATCAACAGGAATTCTACCACTGCAATTAACTAAATCTTATTCTAACACCAACTCATACTATCTAGCTCATGTACTTTTTATAAATATGAGTAAACAGTTTCCAAATTTTAGTTTTTTCAATGAAATTTCTACAATTATTTTTAAAAAGAAAGTTAACCAGTGGTTATTATCATTGTCTATTGAGGAGGCCGAGTCAGTGTTGTCTACGAACTACGGGCGGACAGTTTGACATGTAAAACAGCCACCACCCCTATCCCATCATCATTCATTATCACTAACCTATTATAATCTGCGGTGACCCTGCTTATTTACCATTGTTGCTAATATGTATATGTTTTAAAATTAATAATATTCAATGCTTTAAAACAGGTACAAATCAAAATTACGCGGTTTTTTCCTTTTAATATATTTATTGCATATTCGCGTATGTATGTGCATGCATGTATATGTATATACGTATGTATGAGTGTGTGTGTATGTATGTATGTGGTGTATTATTTTGTATTATATTTATATTCATTTTTTTAAAATTATATCCAGTCCGTTATTTCTTCAGGCGTGAGCAACTCGAGTCTGCACACAGGCATTATAGCCCATGCAGGCTCATTTCCCGAGGACAATGTTTTTATACATGATGTTATTTTTATGATGTTTATTCTATGATGATTATTTCTTATTCTTTGTTCACATTTCAAACTTCGTTCGTTATTGTAAAAATTTAGAAGTTAATTGTACAGATTGTATTGTAATATTGTACATATATTTGAAAGAAAAAAAAAAATGAGCCTATTACTAAGCTTCTGCTGCACTACACTACACAGCTAGACAATTGATGTAAAACACAATTAGAATTTAAATCAACAATGAAAGCCATACCTTTAGCCAGTTTCTGTGCCTCAGTGGACCTGCTGGCACCACCCATTATGAGGCCATAGGTGAGGTGATGGTGGGTCATCAGCTCCTTCAACACGCCAAACGTCTGCATGGACAGTTCTCTGGTGGGGGAGATGATGATACATCCAACTCCTAGAAACACCATATAGTAAATATCCTTTACAAACAGATGATTGTTCTTCTGGGACTTCTTTAGAGTATAACAAATATAGTTTGAATGTAAATAAGTCAGTCATAACCAAAGGCTATTCACAAGGTTGTAGAAAAAGTGGACTTGAATCACTTCTTTGCAACATGGAGCGATTTGGAATACTTCCAAGGAATTGCTAATTTTGGTTTTGGCAAAAAATTATTACTAGACTCAGTTATTTGAACACATTTTATCAGAGAATATACCAATAACTGGACTCGAATTCATTTGCAAAGAACAAAAATTAGATTATTTAATGACATAATAGTAAACAATCAATTTTTAACCACTTGGATATTAATTAAATGTCATATAACACGGCCCTGGATAGTGTTGACTAACACATACCATTTCTAGGCATGAACTGTAGCTTGTGTACAAGTTCTATAGCAGGAATCAGGAAGGCAAGGGTCTTGCCGGAGCCGGTCTTTGCAGAAGCCACGACGTCTCGACCCTCTAGCAGCGGTGGGATGGCCTTGGCCTGTATCTCTGTCATCTTGGTGAACCCCATCTCCTCTACGGCCTTCAGAGTCTCCTCACTAACCCGACCCTCCAGCGCAGAGAACAAGGAGTCCTTCAGCAGCAGGTCCAATGTGATATTGGAACCAGGCACTAAACAACAACATTAGATTTACAACATTTTAATTTTAATTTCATCACCTCTTCATTGATTGTTGAACTTGAATAGTTATATCCTTTTCTGGGTACTTTGGGATTATACCGACCACACCAGTATGAAGAACACAAAAATATAAATTTATAGGAACAAACATGATAGAACGGAAAAACAACGCTTTAATTACAAAATTACAAGCATTTCCAGGTATTGTGATCGGTATTGTTGTCGCTGTTATCTTATCTTTCTCGAGAATCCCGATTACGGCAGGCCGCGCGGCATCACATGATTATTTAAGTTTATGCACGGTACATAATTGCCTTTCCATTACAATTCAATTTGTATTTCTGATCAGCCCCTCTAGAAGTTGATATTTTACTGATAGGTACTATCTCGAGGGATGTTTTTCTTTCGTTGACATTAGCACGGCGCTGCACCGAAGGTGCTGCCGAGGCACACGCGGATGACCGGAGGCACTCGCATTTTGAGTGTTTTTTTTTTTTAAGAAAGAGTTTAGTTTTTGTTTGGTAATGTTTGTTTTTGTTGAATTTTTGTGTTTGGAGAAATGTAGAGGTAAAACACGGAAGTACAACAAAGCGACGCACCAGCTGAACGGGCGGTGAGACTCTGCAATCACGTTATCTACTAGACCGCTCGACTTTGACCTCTGCCTGAGGATGGGGAGGGGTTTGCTATAAGAAAATTCCTGTTTTATATTGACGAAATATTGTTCTACGCTAATCTAGTAATCAGTAGAAGCAAAATGTCAAATAACGATTCATGTCTGGGTGTGGTCGGTATAATCCCAAAGTACCCTTTTCTGACTTTCAAAATTCCACTTTGGTTCATGAAGATTCCAATTAAATTTAACAATTCTGCTATTATAAGATTCAAAAGTAAAACAAAAAAGATAATATGTACATTTTGATGTTATATAGAACAAATCCAAAAATATATAAAATTTGAACAAAACCAAACCTAAGCACTAAAAATTAAATACAAATAGTTGCTGATTAATCATATTCAAGTCATAGTTATTTATTTCAAACGAGATAAATTACAGTTTTCTAAGCACACCATACAACCTTATGATATTTTATTATTTTTCAAAATAATACTTTACAAGTATAAACATGTTTTAAAAAGAGCATAAATTAACTTGTCAATCATCAATTTTTTAAGTTTCAATATAATTGTTTATAAATTATAATAACCATCCCCTTATTATCTTCAGACTCTCATCAGCCTTTATTTTATTTTTAAAATAAAACATCTTAAATTTGAAAATTTCCCTTTGTTTCTGAAATATTTGTAAATATACATTAAAAAAATTTAACCCTTCGTACGCTGAAAGCAAGTTGTCTAAATTGCTCTAATGCTCAATAAAAAAAAATCATTTTTAATTTTTGTAAAGTTATATATTTTTTTATGTTTATTGGTCTTGCAACTGCTGAAAACACATGATAGTTTTTGTATTGCTTTTATTTTATTTACATATGAGTACATCATACATGTAAATATACACGCAGTATATAAAGTCCAATAAACTTTTCTGAAAGTAGCAAAAGTTAACACAACGTAATTCATATTATTTATACAAAATTAGTAGATAACGAAGGGAACAAATCCATGACAAATATAAAATATATAAAGAACACAAAATGGTACAAAAATAAAAAAGGCACACTAATATTGGACTTGTGTGTGGTAAATCTCAAAACACTCATCTGGGTGGAGGGCAGGCTTGGCCTCACATGTTTTACATAGATGTATAGTTTATCACATTATCAATATGGATAATCTCGCATAATAGACAGCTAAAGCAGTACAGCAGGTTATTAACAATAAACAACAGTACATAGCGTCCGCCGGCAGCTGACTGTCACGCGCGAGTATTTTCGCTTAGAGCGTACAGCTTGCTCACTGGCGATGGCGCGGACTGACAAAGCAAACAAAAACTTCCGTTGTGATTGGTCCCAGCTGTTTTGATGAGTCACGCTTCACATTGCGTCATATTAGATCACCAACTATTCACTCTCAAGCATTCTGGCGGCAATTTGTAGAACTAACGTAAATATATTGCGTTGTCATGGAATTCCGCGATCTATTCCGCTTAGAACGTTTCGAGTTAGATTTACTCGGCGGAATATTCCGCTTACAGCGTACGAAGGGTTAAGTATGTTTTTTCAAACACCATTTAGTAGCTGGAAGTAGTAGGTAAGAAGCTTTAATTTAACAATATGTCATTTTCTATTCAGACACTTAGAATAAAGGGAAATGCTCTTAACACGAATAAGTTATATTTACAGTTTAGAGCTTTCATTAACGGGACACCTATTAAAAAAAATTTTCTCAATCTTAAACTCCATAAGAAATCTCAAAACTTGGAGCTCACATACCTTCTTTATTAAGGTAAATATTTAAAAAGTAGCAAGAATAAGAAAGTCTTAAAATTACTTTTCTCATAAAAAATAGTAATAATAATATACAGATTGTTCCGTAATAAAAAACAATACTAACTGCCATGTTGGAAAATGGTGACAGTCTTTAAATGTCTCTAAAAACAAGGTTTCCTATTTAAATTTTACTGTCAGATTTATACTTTCCAAGATCAAAATGGTGATCCTTTTAAAAATGTCACCCGTATAGTGAGTTGAGTGTAGTGGGTTGACCAGTTATTGTGCTAGCTAGTTTATGCCTTTACTTGGTAGTATATAGTAAAGTGTTTCACAAAAAGTATTGTACTTACGTTGGCTGGATACATCATTGCTTTGAGCTTCTTTAACATTTGTATTATTCTCTTCACTATCACTACTCTCATTTAATTTGCCACTATTTTCACTCTCTGCAGTTTCTGTTAGCTGTGATTTCTTCTTTTTCTTATTCTTTTTCATGACTGGTTCTGCAACAAAATAAAATAACGATTATTTGCATTGCATTAAAGCTGTTGTCATAAGAAAATTCAAAATATAGTGTTTTATTTCCAATTCTCAGCTGCATTACTTTATGTATAGTATTTTATTGTACAAAAAGTTATTAATGTACTATTTTCATCTCTTAAATTTACAATAAACTTCCAATATATCTTGCACTTCTTGAATAAGAACAACTTTAGTTATAAACTCGTTAAGGTCTCTTTTACATGAAAATCAGTATCAAAAATAAATGGCTGCAAATTGAACTAATTGACATTCTTTCAGTAAAAGGAATGTCTTACAAGGGGGGGGGGGGAGGAGAAGGGATAGGGTCAATGAGCTAGAAGCACAGAAGTATTAAAGAATACATATGATAGTGATAGAGCTATGGGTGGTTCACAGAAAGATTTCTTTAATATCAAAATTTTACTAAAGTAGATCCAACATCTATTAGTAGCCTACATGACGCCTTGGAATTGACATAAATTATGTATACCCTTGTTCCATAACTTAACTGTGACTTTTTTTAATTGATACAATTAATTGCAATAATATTGCTACAGATTAAAGGGCTTTTAATATTTGATTTCAATGTTACACTGTTATTTATTATCATACCATGTTTTTTCCCAGAATGCAATAGAAATTGAAATTTCTATTAACATTCAATAAGGAAAAAGCAACAAGAGAAACTGTAATGTTTAGTTCAGCATCTGTAAACAAGCGCTGCACAAAGCAGAAGGTGAAATGGAGCTGAACTGAAGTTCCTCATTGAATCACCCCTTCCCACCATATCTTATGTTGTGTGAAGAAAAATGTACATGCCATTTCATTTAATTCCATCTTTGAAATTTGGAAAATAATATTAAATGTCTAACATTTTTTAGGTACTAAAAGATGTTATAATACTCCATATGTGGTAAACATTAATTTAACAGTGAGATAACTAAATAAGCACACAAATAAATAAATAATCGTTTGTATATCAATCATTACTAAAATAACACTAACCTGGAATGTTGGTATTTTCTGAGGATTTCACTTGTTATGTTTTCTTCCTCGTCTTCCTCTTCATTAATGGTTTCAGGAACATGTCTAAGTTTCTTTTTCTTTTTCCCTAATAATATTAGATATTAAATCAACACTTTATTTCTATAAAATAAAAATTATACATGTAAGTAAACAACATAAAACATCATACATACACATACAAAAAATGTGTCTGTGTGTGTGTTTGTTTTTAATTCTTGATTTGGGTTCTGTTTCTCTGTTTTATTAAATCAGTGGGTTCTGGGAACTCAAAAATTTAAACATGAACACTGGTTTCTTTGTTTTGTTTAAACTTTAAAATACTTGGAAGAGTGTGTATATATATATATATATATATAGGTATAAGAGAAAACAAAACACGTTTCTTCAAATCGAAATGCTTAATATTTCGTTACTTTTCAGTAACATTATCAAAAGCATGTACATAATAAAATATAAACAAACAAAAGAATGAAGGTTATAAAAACATTTCAAACAACAAAAACATATGGTATCAAAACATGTAAATTAATTAAACATGTAACCTTTCCTAAACACAGAGATAGATAAAATGTTTGAATAATACATTACAATTAAAATTAACTGTGTCTCAAATTTAATCCAACTGGTGATTTTGATTGAAGAGCCATTATGTTTGCTTGTTCATATCTTCTTAGTAATAATTTGGTGTAGTCTTTATTGTCATAATTTTGAAACTCCTTGATGCCAATTAGAGAGAAACAATTTTCAAAGGTTTTATTGTGTTGGACAGCATGTGCAGATATGGGTCTAAGTAAATTTTGATGTCGAACATCGGCACGATGATTGTTCATCCTCAGCCTAAGTGACGTAGATGTTTCTCCAATGTAGTCTTTAGGGTAATATACCGTATATATAAAATAAAGCTTGATAAAACAATAAAAAAAATCACATAAAAAGCATAATTCTTTCACTAAACCATAATTTATTAAGGAAACTTACTGTTCAACACTTCCATTTTATGTCCTTCCAACTTCCTCTTTTGTCCTATTAATGGGCCAGACAATCCAGCAACTGATCCGTTTTGAACGTTTGATTTATCAGGGCCTGAAAAGTAAAATTAAAATTCATATTTTAAAATAAGCAAATTTAAAGAAACCAAACTTTTTACATACAATATTTTCAAAAGTGTGTATCGTATTGTACATACAATAGCGCTTAACTTTTTTCTTGGTAGTATACAGAGAGCGTTACATTGCTCAGAGTTGTCACAGTCAGGACGATGTATCTAGATGGATACATGCTAATTGAAAGGTTAAAATATAACAAATTTGTATGACAGCAATTTTTTTGAAAAAGAACTTATCGTACATAGTTTTTAACAAAAGAGCATCCAGCAATGCAGATTCATAGTAGTCACTTTTAGCCTGTTCCTATTACTGTAACTGTTATTTCAACCCTCTGCCTGCATTGGTTGTTTGGTACGGAACATTATTTCCTACATTTTAATTATAATCCTGTTTCCTGTGAATTCTGTAGTGTTACTGTAGTCTTAAATGAAAAAATCCATCTACACCAGTATTGACAAAGTACTTGAGGAAGGTGTAATGAATAATAATAAATACAAAAAAGTATTGGTATTGTGAAGCCTTATTAAAACATAGTTGTCAATTTCAATACTGCGGGAGCCACTACTATCAAAATGTGTCATTCTGTTTCACGTAAAATGTCCAACCTAATGTTTTTGGCAACAACAAAAGTGCGGATAAATGTCTATGGACCATCCACTCCTCAGTCCTGATTTAAAACTGCTCCTGATGGTCATACTTTTCCAAGACAAGGAATTACTTGGTGAAAAGCTATGAAAGGATTATGCTTACAGAAAACTATAATTTACAACCGCATTAATTTACTGATTAAATGGATGGTTGGCTGAGTTGTTCATAGGACTTACCCAAAAAGTAGTGTCATGATGTGTATTAGTTATTAATGGTAAACTCTATGAAGAAAAATAAAATAAGATTACATCAATTTACATTTTCTACTAAAACTATATCTATAGCAAATTTCTTTTGGTATCTCTATTAAATTATATTTTTTAAATCAGGAAACTGTTACAGTACTAAAAAAACTACTTTCAAATTAAAAGTATGTGAGTTTTGTACATCATATTCAATCTTGTTACAAGCCCTCTAATTTTATTATCTGGTTTAACATAACCTTAAAATAAATGTATTATTAACTTACAAGCAGTTAATGAGCTGCTTCAAATGCAATTATTTTCATAATCTAGGTCTGTAGCCTAAACCTAAATAAAAGCACTTAAAACAAAATAATGTGACAGAGCCCTGTGACATTTTTAAAAAGGCGGAAGCATATATGAAAATTTATTATTTCAGTATTCATAGCTAAGAGTAACTCAGAGCAAAATTGTGACTAGCTATAGTATATTTCTTGTGTTTATAATTGATTTTGCTGTTGTTCTGATCAAGAAAATAATAAATACATTTACAGGCTCGAGAAGCCTAATCATAAAGTATCTACAGGTGGATTCTATAACAGTTTAAATAGTATTTCCAATGTATTAAATGGTTTTAATTCGTCAATGGCACAATCTATAATGAAAATTACACAGTAGTTTGTCTTTGATATTAATTGTACTACTAATTATGCAGTTTATACTTAAAATGTTCTACAATTTATAGTTACATTTAATAGTATACAGTACAATAACAATACAATATTGTTATTTGAACAGTGGTTAGAAAAGGCTGAAATATAAGAAGTATTGTCTTTGAAGACTTAAATTTAATGTAAAACAGAGGTGTATTCGTTAACTTTCCAATACCGGAACGCGAAGGTGAAGGTGAAAAGACATGAAATCTTTACAGCAAAACAGAAACCGGGGACCTTCCACCCAAAGTGCTTTTCATGTTGATTTTTTATATAATCAATGCACAATTAATGAAATGTACAAAATTGTGAAACTGGATGCCGAAAAATTATCATTTTGAAGGCCTGAAGTGTCATTTTTCTATATGACAATGTCAGGACATGTGCGGCAAACGCTACAAGGCAAACATTGGTTGCTTTAGGATAGGAAACATTGAAACATCTATACGACAGCCCAGCCCAGACTTGTGAATTTCATCTTTTTGGACTCCTTAAAGATGAGTTTGGAGGCCAGTGTTTCAAGGACAATGAAGCAGTGGAAGCGTTTCTGTTCCAATGGCTAAGAGAATATTCAAGGAGTTTTAATAATGATGAAAAACTCCCAATTCAACGGGAAAGAAATGTATTTCAATTTTTTTTTTAAATTCAGTCCAGTTTATAATTGATACACCCTCAAATTGGTGACCAAAATTTAATGATTTACTTATGGCCAACAGCTGCCGGTGAACTTCTGAGATGTGGGTGCAAAACAAGTCAACTTCATGAGGCAGAATCATGATTTACTCTGGAATTTTAATATGTTGTCTGAATAGTATTATCTCAATTGATAATTTTTGTTTGTCTTCTAAACTATAGGAAAAGTCATTCTTCCCATATTCAAACGATAAAAAATAGTAAAAGATTGTGTCTCTTGGAATTAACCAAAGAATCAATTTTTTTAAACTATTTTGAAAGCAAAATGGGATATTTGTAAACTTAATGTTTAGTTTACTACATTTAACTAATCTAATCAACTGACTCCACAAAATCAAGCATGGCATCAACTAGAGACTTAAATAATATACTGATTCCATGTTCACAGTGAGCACCTATCCATAAGGAATGTTATAACAAAGTTTTAACAATATTAGCCGTCCTGAAATCAAAATCTATTGTTTTCTATTATACTTTTAACCTACACGAATCTCATTGTGTTTATGTTTCCTTGTATAGTATAGTTGACTGTGTCTCAAATGTGTATTTAAAGTTTTATCAAAATCGATTCGTATGTTTTTAAGGTACAACTATCCATAGATTGGTTTTGTCAGCACATCAGTGTGGCTCCAAAAATAAGCGCAGCCTAAGCATGAGGGTTGTACTGTAGTATAGTAGACCATGTATTGAATGTGTATAGAAAGTGTTATCAAAATCAGCTCGTACATTTTTGAGGTACGCCCATCCATAAGTTATTTTCAAGTATTTTACATATAAAATCGATATATCTCTGAAAATATGCATGGCATAAGAATAAGGCTTATATTGTAGTATAGTAGACTGTGTCTAAAATGCATATAAAAAGTTTTATCAAAATCGGCTTGTATGTTTTTGAGGTACGGGTCCATCTCTAGGGTTTCTCAGAACTTGTCTTGTTAAATGAGTGTAGTCGTGAAAATGGCCGCTATAAATGGTGATTATTATCATAAACATAGTCTTTGTTCATTTAAATCCTTAGTTATAGTATTTATCTTCACGTTATGAAATTAATATATATTTTGCATGGGTTAAGTTGATGAACTTAGGTCCAAGTACTATGGATGGAATCTATAGCCAGTATCACGTCGGCTACAGTTGGTGCAGATAATTTTAGTTATTGTTCAAATTAATGACTATCGGTTGAATAGATTGACAAGTATAATAAACTAAATATTGTATGATACTTTCGATATGTAAAAAAGCGGGTCCGCTTATCATACTCAAACTTCAGTGATTATCTTACATAGCCTATGTGTACCAAGTCCAAAACATCCATTTTGCATTTTTTGCCTTTACTATTATAAAAATAAAAACCCACTTGATTTATGTTTATTTTATGCTCTACTAGGCATTTATTTGTTAAATAACAACCATAATAATAGCTTTTAAGCTGTTTACATAACTCATACATACTGTCTAAAAATGGCTTTAGTTTCAGAACATCACTTCATATTAAGGGTTAAAGAACAAGGCCCAAACTTTACAATAAAACATAAACCTACATATTATATTTTATACTTTGTAAAAAATGCACATCAAACTTAATAAATTTAACATGAGCGATACAATTAACACAGGTCCATAAAGTAAATAAAATCATTACTTAACCTAAAACTATCAATTAATTTCTGGATATACTCACTCTCATTACTTGGTCCATCTTGATTTGCATTAATCTTTTTCTTGTTTTTATTTCTCTTCTTCTGCATTACAGAATTCTTCTCAATAGACATTACTTTATTCTAACAAAATAAAGCACAAAACAACAAAACAGAAGTAAACAATCACTCGCGTGTTCAGTCTAACCTACAATATAAAACAAGACACAAGACTACAAGAGGCAGGCACCGAGTGTGACAGTCGAGTAGTCAATACAACATTTTAGTACACGTGAGTTTTTCTCATGCAGACAGTGTATTAGGGTATTATATCCATAGAATATACAAGCCCATGAGAGAGAAGCCATAGTATAAAATCCCATATTACCTAAAACAATTATATTTCCAAAGTTACGAAATGTAGGATATTACACTGGTCAAAAGTAATAAAAAACTCTATTTAAGAGTGATGGAATATTTCAATATTTCCCAAATTCCCAACTTTTCAAGAAACAGCCTCATTATGTCGAAAGAAATATATTTATTTTCGATAGCACCGGATGAGGAATAGGTAAACAAGTCTTGAAAGGAGAGATTAAGTGGAAGGAGACCGCCGTTTGTAAAAGTTCAAAAATCAGAAAACCTGAAGAACCAGATTAGTTTATATGGGTCTGTAGTGTTAACTCCCCTTCTTGTGAATAGTCAAAAAGAAATACCACACGCTGGAACAATCGCAATAAAAGGAAATGTAAAGCCAAACATTAGAAAACAAATTTACTATCAGTACAACTGCAGTTTTGTTGAAAAAAATAAATTTGTAGAGGGGTTGTTTCTGTTTCATTGATATATTATTCAGTTGTATTAAAAGTTTGTATGAGAAATTCGTTTATCTAAACACGTACTTCATAAAATCGTATAATAATTGTTATTTATATTGTTCTATACAAGTTTACAGTAAAATAATATTTTTTGCAATAGATTTCCACCATTTACTATTTTCTGTTTTAGTAGAATAATAAAATATTGTATTTATATAATATATTTATTTCATAAATATCACTTTTATTTCGTTACACAATATATTACTCTTTAAAACATTCAGAACATTAATTTTTTTTACAAAACTATGATATTTTCTATTAAATCTCACATAATAATCAATAGTCATAATACATACACAAATGTGTGGTAAATTGTAAATAGTATTACTTATATCTAATGTTTATTATATTATAATTGATTTGTTTAAATTGTGAGTTTTTTTTAAGTAAGTGGAAGTCAACTGTGGTTATTTATTTAGACACTATTTTAGCATTATTGTTATGGTTTTGTTTATTTTTGTTTATTTTAGTTGATTAGATTGTATTTATTTGAGCTGATGGATCTATTTTGTGTTACTGTATGTTACTTATGTGGTCATATATAGCCCTTTTTCGAATAATGTTAGTTTTAAGTTTTGTACATTAAAACTACACGGTGAAGTTGGAAATGTTTGTGTGTGTTGCATGAAAGGGTTGCCTGCAGTGACGCAGCCACGGTCTGTCGGTCGCGGCCCGCGGAGCCTCGCGGCTTGTTGTGGTGCTGGCGTCTGACGGTGCTGCCCCGAGCCAGCGCGTGCTTCCGTCAGCCCTCCCAGATCTTCTCTGCTAATCTCTCACTCCTTTCTTAAACTTCTTAAAGGCAGCTCATGTCAATGCACAATCTCTTTATGGCCACATTGATGAATTTCGTTCCATTTTTCAACCATCTCCTGTTGACATTATTCTAATTTCAGAAACCTGGTTGAAACCTCACTTAAGTGACAGAAGTGTCGAGTTCCAGGTTTTAACCTGTACAGAAATGATCGACTGCACAAAGGTGGTGGCGGGGTAACTGTGTACGTCAGGTTACACTTCCTTGTCTCTGTCCTGCTATCATCCGATACATTCAGAGATGGACGGCCAGAATACATGTTTCTGGACGTCTGTGTTAATGGAGCACACATTGTAATTGCTGTTTGTTACAGAGCTCCTCACCTGGGCTACATGGCTGAGTTCGAACATGATCTTCTGGGTTTTTTGGCTCACTACAGTCATGTTATTGTGATGGGAGATTTTTAATACTGATTTACTTGGACTAATTACTTATGACCAAACTTTTTTAACTAATATGTTTTACTCGTGGAACATGACCATACTTCCTCTGCTAGCCACTCACCACACTGAGACTGCCGACACCTGGCTTGATATCATTGCTGTCTGTGACCAAACCCTGGTTGCGCACCACGGGCAACTTCCTGCTCCTGGCCTTTCCAAACATGGCCTTATTTTTCTTGCTTATAAACTAAGAACTCCCAAGATCGAACCAAAAGTTATGTTTTATAGAAACTACAAAAATATCAATCTTTATTCCCTGCTTATCGATGCTTCTCTAACTCCATGGCATGAGGTCACATCGGCTGATAATGTGGACATTATGGTATCAAAATTTAATTCATTAATGAATGGTCTTCTTGATAAACACGCTCCATTTGTTTCAAAAAGAGTAACCAAACAGCCTGCTCCATGGATCTCAGAATTTATTCGACACCTTCGGAAGCAAAGAGATAGAGCTTTCCTTAAGGCTAATCGATCCAAGTTACGTGATGACTGGGCTGCATATAAAAAATTAAGGAACAATGTGCAACAACAAATTAGAAATGCCAAGATCAGGTTTTACTACTCTTCCCTGTCTAAAAAACAATCTAGCAGAATTTTATGGTCAAAACTAAAAGATCTTGGAGTTGGCAAGCCTAACACTTACTCCCGGTTTCCCTTAATCTCGATGAAATTAACAACTTCTTTGTTGAGATTCCTGTTGATCAGTCTGGGGCTCAGGAGTATATCTCCGAGCTCGAAGGTGCTACTTTTGATAAACCTGAGTTTCAGTTCTCTTTCACTCCGGTAACAGAGATAGATGTGTTAAAGTCTATTATAAAGATGTCCAGTAACCCAGTCGGGGCCGATGGCATTCCTATAAGGTTAATAAAATATACTCTTCCAGTCACTCTTCTAACTATCACTGATATTTTCAATAAATCTCTGGCTACTTCAATGTTCCCATTGACATGGAAGTCTGCTTTAGTTCGCCCACTTCAGAAATGTTCCTGTCCACAAAAATCCTTTACAATTCAGGCCAACAAGTATACTCCCTGCTTTATCAAAGTGTTTGGAGCGGATTGTTCATCAGCAAATTTTCAATATACCTTGAAAGTAATAACATTTTATCAAATTTTCAATCTGGTTTTCGCTCCAACCACAGCACTACTACTGCACTTCTAAAAATAGTTGATGATATACGCCTTGGAATTGATAAGAGTCAGGTAACAATTTTTTACCCTTTTCGACTTTTCAAAGGCTTTTGACTGTGTTTATTATCCCCTTCTCCTCATCAAACTTAGGAAGGATGGTTTCTCTTATGGTAGTGTCAAGTGGGTTGAGTCTTATCTTTCGGGACGACGCCAGTGTCAGGTTCGGGTGAGAAGCAGTCGAGATGGAGACCAGTCACTTGTGGAGTTCCACAGGGTTCAGTCCTGGGGCCACTTTTATTTTCACTGTACATCAATGACATTACTACTCAAATTACTCATTCCAATTTTCACCTATATGCAGATGACTTACAAATATACCGCCACTTTTCTATAAGGGGACATACAAACTTGTGTGACTCTCATGAATTCCGATATTGACGCTGTTACTCACTGGACTTGGAAACACGGACTAAAATTAAACGTAGACAAAACTCAGTGTATTATGATAGGTCATTCAAAGCTTGTTGGTAAAATTGACTTTACTACGGCTCCCAAATTAAAACTAAATGACCAAGAGCTAGAATACTCAGAGAAAGTAAAAAATCTAGGACTTATTATTGACAAACACTTAAGATGGACTGAACAGGCTTCTTTGATATGTAATAGGGTCTTTGCTGGTGTTCACAGCCTCAAGCGGCGGGCTGGCTTCATATCTACCACAGAAAGTTAAAATAATGCTGATAAAGACTCTTTGTACTGCCTCACTTCAACTACTGTGACATAGTCATTAACGACATGAGTGTGGAGCTTTCAAATAGACTCCAGCGTGCTCAAAACTTTTGCATTAGGTTCGTTTTCAATCTCAGACGTGATGATCACGTAACGCCCTTCTTCAAACAATTATCTATATTAAAATTACAAGATCTTCAAGATTACCACTCACTCATTCTGTTTGCACGCTCTTTTAAATACAAATTGTCCCAGTTATCTTTCAAACAACTTTCAATTTATGTCTGAAATAAGTGAACGAAGTACAAGGAGGGGTACATCCTTATTATCTATACAAATTCATCGAACAACTACCTTTAGTAAGTCGTTTACAGTTTCTGCCTGCCGATTGTGGAATGCCTTACCTATAAACGTCAGAGCCATTGATAAGCGCGCTCCGCTTTGGGGCGGAGGTCAGGGCCTTGATGCTGGGGGCTCAGGGGGTATAGCGGTTGGCGGCTTTGGAATGAATAAATGATTTATTCCTTCCACAAACAATAAAGTTAATATTGAAAAATGAACGTCTTGGAATGTGTTACTTAGGGCGACTGAATACAAGTTGAATGAATGCGTGTATGTCTTATTATAGTTTTGTAAATATTTATAAAGTTACATTAATTATAGATGTTGTTTTTTATTATTTTAAAGCTAAGATTCTTTTAACGTATAAGGTAAATAAATAGATTTATTTTTAGTTATACATGTATATGTATGTTAGTTTAATTTTTTTTACAAGGTTAAGTGGTAGAGAGGACTTTATAGTCCTAACTTCGCCTCTAATAAAGACATTTTTTCATTTCATTTAATTTAATTTCAAACCCATTTATAAATACTGGTTGATCTCCTCGGAATTAAACACGAAACCTCTCAAGTAGAGTCCCAGTTTGTCCATGTGCTATGAAGAAGATAATTATTTCTATACAGGCACTCAGTTCCCAGTTGATTTCTTCATAGAGCGCAGTCCGAAAGTAAAAGTACCCGACAGGAGTTTTAGATAGCGGCGTATGTAGAAATTTATAACAGAGGGGACTGATACGTGGACAGGGTGACCAGACGTAAATTCCTAAAAGGAGAACTTTTGGGGTGAAAAAGAGGACATTCAAGCAAAAAAGAGGACAGTATTAAATATTCAAAGTTAAATAAACTTTGTGAAAAACATTTATTTATACATTATTTAAAAAAAGTACACTATAAATTAGTACTGTATTTGAGCATGCAAATAAAAAACCTCAAATAGGATTTGATTTCACATATAAATTGAAAAATCAATTGTTATTAAAGAATATATTGATGGATGGATTAAAGTATTATTTTAGGTTATTATTTTGTATGTGGCATAAGGTTAATTAATTATTGTTAGAATTTTTCTCTTTAAACATTTTTAAACTGATTTGAACCAAATGTTTAGAATGACATTAAAAATTAATTTTGTGAAATAATTGGAATTCGTTTATTCATTACATTATAAGTAAGCTATACTAACATAAACACATACAACACTCAACCTACAATTGAATCTAACAGCAGTTCACATGCCATGGTACGTGTGCGCTGCAATAGGTTTCTATGGCCTATAAATGAGGGGCAATGCTTAATCTTATGCAACTACAACAATAGGGTGCATTCTTTTAAAATTAATGAACTAAACTGTTGAAAGAGGAGCAATAGAATGTACAAATCATAGTACTGATTTTGTGTCACTAATGGAAATCGTTCCAAACTGGCCATGAAGTTTTATGTTGATTTAAAGTTAAATGTAACTTTCACGAGACAGATAAATCGGTTCACAAATTAAGATTATGAACTGGGTGAGTAGGCTATATTGTCTGAAGCATTTAGAAACTTGATGACTAAAATGTAATCGAAATAATTAAGGTTCATTATTATTATTATTTAGTCTGTTATTTTTCCAGTAACATTGGATCTTTGCATCGGCTATAATCATTGTTATATTATATATATATATATATATATATATATATATATATATATATATATATATATATATATATATATATATTGTACTGTCATTGTAAAATATGTTTCCTTTATATATATTTTTTAAGAATTTATGAAATATTTATTATTTTATTCGGTACAGTATATGTTCGCAGTACGAATATATATAAATTAAGTTATAAGACAATATAATTAGAATCTCCTGATAAATCCTCCTCTTGTAATGATTGTTATTACTTTGAATTACTAAGGCCGTGGGTGTTAGTAAGACCACATGGTCGAGTTACGACAACAAACCGTGTTGTCTGTTTTGGTTAGAATTTGATTTTAGGTTGTGTTTTTATCTTTATTTTAATGTGAAAGTTATTATATTTCTTCTTATTACTTTGTGTTTACCTTTTTTGTGTTTTGGCGATGTATGTGATTAATTTAATCCCCATTTTTTAACCCATAAAAGTGCATTTTGTCACTTATAACCACAAATAGGATCACTGACACTGTCACGTAAATATGCCTAGTTTCTAGTAAAATATTTCTACCTCATCGTGCTTTGGGTTATGTGAGCAATTCATATTCCTTTAGTAGTGAGATATATCCATAGACGAAAAGAAAATGTAATTGTTTACATGTGTAGGTAAATCATTCCATTCTTATGGAAAGTACACATTTAAAACTACTGGCTGTTAGTGATTTACATGCAGATGATATTACATGTATGGCTGGAGATACATTTCACGTTTTATACAGCTAGTTCAAACAATGTTTATGCTTGGAGGAGGGGTACTGAACTAAAAACACACATACTCTGGTCATGAAAGACCAGTTCATTCATGCCCTCTTTACCTTTCGGCCCACATCTCATAATCTGTTGATGAATCAAGTGTTGTTAAGGTATGGGATATTAAAACGGAGGAATTATATTTAGAGCTGAACTTTGATAATGATGTATTTCAAATAACAACTGTATGCCACCCTTTTACTGTACCTAAATAAAGTTTTATTTGGAAGTCAGCAGGGTTCTCTCCAGTTATGGAATCTAAGAACCTCTAAACTCATTTACACTTTTTCCTGGATGGGATAGTCCAGTAACGGTACTTGAACAATCTACTGCCATTGATGTTGTTGGTATTGGACTAGAAAATGGGAAAATAATATTACACAATATTAAATGTGATATGACAGTGGTAGAATTCCACTCAAGACTGGGTACCAGTCACATCATTACACTTTAGAAGTGATGGCCCACCTATCATGGCTTCTGGAAGCATGGCGGGCCATGTAGTATTTTGGAACTTAGAAGAAAGAAAAGTTTGCATCTCAGCTATTGAGTGGGCACGATGCTGCGATTTCTGGTCTGTATTGTTTTCCCTAAATGAACCTCTGATGGTGACATCCTCACCAGATAATTCTATAAAAATCTGGATATTTGACATGCCTGATGGAGGAGTGCGATTACTCCGGTTAAGGGAAGGTCATGCTGGCTCCTCCATCCTATATTAGATTTCATGGAGCAAATAGTCAAAATATTCTGTCTGCTGGAGGTGACTCATCATTAAGAGTTTTTAATACAGTTTCAGAAACTGCAAATAAAAGTTTTGGCAAAGCTTCATACAACCGGAAGTTAGCCAAGAAGAAGGGAAAACATGATGCGCTTAATTTGCAAATGCCTCCAATTGTTCAATTTACTTCAGAAACCACACGTGAAAAAAGAATGGGATAACATAGCAGCAGTTCATCTTGGTTTGCCAATTGTTACAACTTGGTCATTCCATAAACAGAGAATGGGTGACTTGAAACTTTATTCAAAACAATCTTCAAGGTGAAATTGTGAAACGACATCTGACAGCCACATCAATTTGCCTCACACATTGTGGAAATTTTGTTTGTCATCGGTTACAGTTCTGGAAATGTGGAAAGATTCAACATTCAGTCAGGGAATCCATAGATTTCAGCTATGGAACACCAATCAGTGTCACCAAAGGACCATGTCCGAGGGGTAGCAGTAAGATCTTGTAAATCAATTGGTCATATCTGGAGGTCAAGATGGATATGTCAGATTTTGGCGTTCTTCAAAATCAGTAGGTAATAGTGAATCTTTATGTATATATAGTCTAAAAATGTTATGTCTATTACCATTCGTACAATATACAAGAACATAGAATGATGATGTATTATAT
>NW_025781747.1:0-41506 GCF_021130785.1 Homalodisca vitripennis | reverse complement strand
TCGCCTAAAAAAGATTATTCGCCTAACACAACGTTATGTTTTTGCCAGAAAGCGATTAAAGGGAGAAAGTATTAAAAAGGTAACTGAATTATTTTATTTATCATTCCACATGAAATTACTGGCATTTAAGATGGAAATTTGGGCAATTTTACTATCTGGCTTAAATGAAAATGGCCTATGATGAAAATGCTTGAGTCGAATTCTTAATATTTATGTAAAACAATTTATAACTATAAGTAGATATGAATGTAAGGGTTCTAGCGCACTTTTTGGAGTAAACAGAAAATCAATGTAAAATACTGTCCATTGAACCATAAACAAATCTAATAAAATCTAACAGGAAAGCACGAATGTTAAAATAACCGAATCTTTAGCTGTTTTACTGTTCAATGTTTGCTTCTACATTTATAAGCTGTTTTTAATGAAAAAAAATCCAGAAATCTTAATAACAAATCTATAACAGGAAATACTGAAATTTGCTAACAATCACTCGAGAAGTCGGGGAGAATGTGAGTAAAACCGGCATTCTTTTCACGAGGTTCTTCATTTACGTTCACCAAATGTACTATAAAATCATCAAAGATTTTCAGGTTTAAAATCGTAGTCAAATTCAGATGTCCAAATAGTGAAAGATGTATAGGTAAAATTTTCTCACTAATAAAGAGGGTGTGTGTGTGTACAAAACTAATGTATTCTTTGAAAAGGAAAATTATTTTGTCAACGGTTCCAAAGAGATAAGTAAAAATTTTTGTTCTGTTTTCTAAATTCTGTAACAAAATGTGTTTGCTTCTTGTCTCCGTATTGTAATTTCATAAGCAGATTATTCAAATATGTTAATTTATTTCGAAAATTTTTAGGCTTAGGGCTTTCGTACAAAATTAAATTACAATCTCTACAAAGATTCTTTTTTCATTAAATTCTCCTCTGATTATAACACTTGTAACAGTTGGCATTATACTCTTCCATTTTTACAAAAAGAATAAATGGAAGCTATGGAACTAAGTCTGCCGAGATATAAATTTTTTCAGCGCAAATGGTTTATGTTTATATTTCAACTACCGAGATAAAAAGAAATAATTTCCTTCTATTGATACAAACTATTTAGGAATATTTTGTCTATGATTACAAAGATTAATCGGAAAGAAATCGAGAATTTTCATCACCCCCCCCCCACCCCCCCCCCACCCCCCCCCAGGAAAGAGTTATATTTTTGAAGTTTTAGAAGGAATGAAAGAGAACAATTTGAACATCATTAACTACTGAATTTTCTCTAATATCGTTCTTAATACCACATCATAGGCTAAAAATTTCTCAGAAACAACAACAACATAACAAATCGCGTTTGTAACAGCATTTTGAAAATTCATATTGATAATTATATCGTTCTTTGAACTAGCAATATTTGTCAAACTTCTTTGTTGTACTCAATGACATAAATGGGAGTCTATTTCGCTATAAATTCTTTGGGGTTGTAATACATTCTCCATTATTTTTGTAGTTAAACTTTCTTAAAATCTTGATAATTCTGATACATGTTTCAGAAAAGGACCACCGGAACATGGTTTAAATTTTGTAATTCATATGGATAATAAGAACCATTTCAATTTTACTCTGATTCTTTTTAACATTCAAACTATCAAACTTTGAAGGATTTTTTTTCTTGATTATTCTTATTATTATTATTACTGTTTGAAAACCTCTAATAATGAAACTTGGGATTGAAGATGTTTCTATAAATATTTGTGATATCGAACGAATACGTTGTTCCGGTAAAATACCTTTTATGCTCAATACATTGCCAATCTAGAAAATTAAACGTGATGTTTTGAAGTTTGATAATTTCATCAATCAAATGAATTTTACTCGTGGTTTTGGTAATCAATCATCGGAACTCTAATGAAAAACTCGTTAATTGTAATTTTTGCATCAAACAGGCATAAACATTTCCAGTTGCAGTCTTCAGCATCCAATCATCGTTTTCTGCTCTTATAAAAACTTAGATAAAATCCTCCTTTATAGATCGGACTAGTAACATTTTCAAATGAAAAATTCCTAAGCCGAAATGTGCTAAATCACCGACCGCTTCAAATTGTCCAAATTTTAAAAGTTGATTCAAAACTGTTTGAAAATACATCACTTTTTGCATACGAAATAGTTCCTTTAATAGTGCTTAACTGACCACAGTTTTTCGACTTCTTTCTATCAATTTATGGTGTTTTCTTCCTTCAATCTTAGAAAATAAAAACGGTATTAAACTTATCGATTAATCTTACATTATCAGTTCCAAGCAAGATATGCTTGACCATTCTTGTTTTGTTAAAGTTCCAGAAATATAAATTGGAAGTTAGACGCGCAAAAGTTAATCTCCAAAATCAATTATTAAACTCAGTTCTTTTATTCGGTTCATTCAAATGTTGTTTACTAATTGGATAGATTTTTTTAAACTCCGACCTTTCAATATCACTAGCATATTTTCTGTAGTCCGCCATTTTAATACAGAGAAAATTTAGAAATTTTATAACATCGGTGTATGCATTTTTTTCATCGGATCTAATGTACGTTATTTTATAAGAGAAAGAGTATAAATTTTTTTTAGATAAAATAATTAAAAAGATTAGAGTTCATTTTCTATATGATCTACTTCGCGTCATATTCAGGATTCCTTCGTTGCCTTAAATTTTTGCGATCTCGGTCACAATATTTCAATAAAATCTGCACAGGATAGTAACCGCTATCTTATAATATTGTTTCCAATCAAACTGTATCTTTATTTTCATCCAAAAAACTTTATTTACTCAAGTGTATGATATAGACAAAGAACAGACATATGATCCTTTTAATTGATAATGTATATTATTCCTGAATGAACCTACTGATGATAAAGTTTGATATTTTAGCAGATGTTATACCCAATTCATATTTGTTTACGTATAATCCTCATCATATCTGCGGATAATTCATATTTTTGATAAATATCATACCCAATGTTTCTTTTTTCAAATCTCTTTCGTGATTGCATCTATAAAAAGATCGAAGAAGCACTGTAATGGTCCCCGCCATCTCTATTTATTAAGAAAAAAATTTCAAGTTTTTATAAATTGGCTCTTTTTTGCGTTACATATTCAGCACATTTTCCAGAAATTCCTTTTAACTCCATTGAAATTTTTTAGTTATTTTTTTGCGTAATATTTTACTTTCATTTTGTTGCTAGTTTCTGCCTTACACCTCACACAATATTATGAGCGCCATTTGATAAAAGGAGAAATTATTGATCATCAATAGAGCCGCCTAATCCATTAAATCTGAGGTCGATGGCTTCTAAAAAACTATATAACAACATCTTCTTTTAAATTTATTAAAAGTTTTTCTTCTAATTTTTGAAATTTGACAGCATAAGAATCATTGTATTCAACAAATTTTATGACCAATAGTTCTCAAGAAAGTTTTCGTAGCAATCTAAACTAAAAACTTATCAAAAGACTCTTTAAATTTAGTAAGTTTTTCATTAATTTCACCAAACCATCGTCTACTGATCTTCTATTTCTGGCTTCATTAACTTGTCATAGAACTTCTGGTTGTAAAATCTTTAACATGCTGTTTATGATTCTCGTAATTTTTGTTTTAGTTCAATTTAAACAATTTTAATAGTGAATTCTTCTATTTATGGTGAGAATCATCTACAACAACATCAAATGGATTAACTTCCTTTACTAACCACCTGCTAAATTCTTTTCTCCTTTTAAAATCTAAGGCATTTTGTATACATTCGGATCATGTGTTAAATCAACAATATCGATGTTTTTCTGATCAATTTTAGAGGTTCTTAAAATTTGTTCTTTTAACAACAACAATCATGTTTGTCAAATACCAGGTCGGAACGAACACCGACAATATTTGCTTTTCTTTATGTTAGCCAAACTAACATAATTCTTTTTCAACTTTGATTCGCTTCAGTAATTTCAATCAGCTTTTTTTCGATGTTGGAGACAATGTAAATTGGTAAAATAATCTTTTTCTACACCATCACATTGCAACTTCTTTTTCCAATGTTTTTTAATTATTTTATCAGCAACTTCAATTTGTTGAACTCATGAAAATTTTGCAAAGTCTTTGTTATCTATATTCTGCACTTTAAAATCTTCAACTCTCGACAGCAAACATATCTGGAATCTGGAAGGTTTTGTAATACATTTTCTAACTTGTTATTCAAACTCATTTCTCAATACTATCAAAATTTCAAAACTATTATTCTACATTTTGAATAATTTGTGTTTCCAAATACGTCCAAAAATAATTTTCGTGATATCTCATATTTATATAAGCAATAATTGTGTTAATCAAAACTTCTTTAAAATTTCTTTACCATTACTCGCAGTTCATTTCAACACAAAAACAACATAAATTTGACCACACCCCCCCCCCCCCCCCCCCCCCCCCCTAATTGGGGATCCTTTAATATGTCTTGAATCTTGAGAATTCAATTTGGTTAGTAGACGCTTTTGTATATTTTTTTTTTTCAAATATTTAGGATTCACATTCTTATAAGGTGGTTTGTGACGCCTCAAATTCTTCCATTACGAATCAAAATAAACACACATGCAATTCTTTAATACACTTTTTACTAATAACAAATCCAAATTGCGTATCCAGTTCCCAATAATCGAGTCTAAATTCACAATTTCCACATTCAAATTTCTTAACTTTTTTCACGGTAATGTAATCTCTCATGGAAGAGAGATTCCTCTAAAATGTTTAATATTTTTGCAGATTTCTTCCAATTCCCCGAATGTTAAAGGTTTAAATTTTTTTTTCAATGTTTGATTTCACGTAATTCAAAGTTTTTTCATCTAATCCAGATCCTGTAACATCTTCCAACTCTTTATTCTAACCAATTTAAAATGTTTCGAACAATAGGAATCACATCTTTTTTAACGATTGGAGCAGCTTTACGAACATAAGGAACAACATTTTTAACAACTGGAATATTTTCTCCAAAATCTAATAAATCTTTCAAAAGTCCACCATTTTTGAGTTCTTTCAAATGATTATAAGAAAATTCATATTCTGGTTCCTTTATTGTTTTTCTTATGTTTTTCGAGTTTATTGTATTGTCTATTTGTTAAAAATATCTTATCTTCGCCATTTTTTAGTTGAATCTATTTTAAATTGAATACTAACGGGTATTTTCTTCTTAAAAGCGGATTTTATTTTTTCTTTCTGATTTTTTGCTGAAATTTACGTTCACCTCCATTTATATAGTTAAAATTTCAAGTTCTCTTCGATTCCCATTCCTAGTTTTCTCTTCAAAAACATTGCTCCAGCTGTTGGAAGCGCAACAAATCTTTCACCTAAACTAGCATCTTTTGATAAAAATCTATCCATTGCCTTATCTTGCAAAACTTTATCTGCTATATGTCTGGAATTTGTGTCTCTATGTTTTGCATAAAAAATATCGTGTTCCATAGCAGCTTGATCTAATTTATTCACACCAGGATCTCCTCTTTTTAGTCTTTTTTCGAGTTTTGTGCCAGGCCCCAGATACTGATAAGTTGGTACGTGTAATTCAAAAGGTAAATTGTTGATAAAATCATTCAAAAGTCCACTACCCTCAATCATAGATGAACTTATTGCCGGCAAAATTCGTTTTAAATATTTAATTCCATCAGGTTTTTCAATCATTTCGTCAAGTTTGTTCGAAATAAAATCTTTAATTGCTTTCTTTTCATTCAAAAAATTGTTATTTCCAGCCTTCTCTTGAGCATAAATATAATTAATAATTCCATCGAGTTTTGTCAAATCGTCGATATATCTGTATTCAATCTTATTATCACTGTATTTTCTTACACCTGATCCTTCGATTCTTTTTTCCCAAATTGGTTTAATCAAATTGAGATATTTTTTACCTTTACTTGACTTTGGTTTCTTAGTTGATGGATCATTATTTTTGTAAATTGAATCAGATTTCCATAAAATTTCTGTATTACTTTTTCAAGTCTTCTTCAGAATATAAACCGTCTTTTGGAACATCAGTGCCTGTTAATAATCTCCATAAACCCTGAGTACCTTCGTATGTTTTTTCATTAATAATGATATCATTATGCCTCAAAATTCACGGGCAAATTTCCAATCATAAAACTTTTCTTTTTTCTGTCCCAATACAAACCAAATTTATCATCCTTTTGCTCTAGGAAGAAATTTTTTACCAATTTCACCAATTATTATATCCGTTGTTCCAGGACTTATTGGTTCAACTATGGTAGAGTCTTCAATGATTCGAGGTCTAAATGGTGTTGAAGGATGGTAATTTTGGCAATTCAAACTCAGATTCTGGTATTGAAATATCAGCAAATTGTCGTACAACTGGAACCAAATTCATCAAATTTTGATTATCGCTTAAAACATTTTCAATTTTGCCCTCAACATTTTTAATTGCAGATGTTACAGGTTGATTAATTTTTTGAAATAAATTCTTGTTCTTTTTCATCAATTCGAATCTGTTCTTTAAAATTCTTTGATTAATTTTCTTTTCTATTTGATCAAGTTTTTTTTGCTTCTTCTGAAGTTACGTTCGCCATTTATTTAGGAAAATTTTGAAACGTAGAACGTGAACAGTGGAACGTGAACACGAAACGTGAACACGGAACGTAAAACCGTGAACGTGAAACGTTAAAAAAACGTTGAACGTGGAACGTAAAAACGTTGAACGTGAAAAACGTAAACACGAACGTAAAACATGAACGTGAAACGTGAAACATGAACGTGAAACGTGAAACATGAACAGTGAAACATGAACGTGAAACACGAACGTGAAACAAAAGTGAAAACATGAACGTGAAACGTAAACACGAACGTGAAACACGGAACGTAAAACATGAACGTGAAAGTGGAACGTGAAACGTGGAACGTGAACAGATTTACCGTTTTTCTGTTATTTTCATAATGTAAATAAAAAATTTAAGATAATATAAAACATAATTGTAACAAATATTTTATCAAGTAGATTTGTCAGACCACTGAGCAGCATTTATGTTAGAAAATTTATTCAAATATTTACCATTTTTAGGCTTCAAAAGTTAGATTAATTGTTAAAAAATCCGTAGTCTTCCTTCCAAAATTTTATCACACAACTCAATAAAGTGGTTAAAACTCAATATCAGATCCCACATAATTGTTATAAATCTTTCTGGAATAATGATCATCTTGTTTAAAAACACACAACATATTCAGGTTATTTCTTATAACTTGTCTATCAACCTTTGAAAAGCATTGAGAAAGATAGATACAAGAGATATTTTTGTGACGGGACATTACGAAATATTCCTTAATAACGTCTTGATTTTCCAAAATACAATCATCAAAAACGATTAACGAATTGGGTTTACATTCGCTTAACGGAACTATGTCCTCAGAAGCATTATAAAAATGTGATATTTTTTTGTTTAAGTTTTTCTCAATATTTTCAAATTCTTTCTTGTTAATTTTTTTATAGGCGTCTTGTTCTAAAGATTTACTAAAATACGTACATAAATTGGAATAAGGAATCAAACTATTGTAGATAAAATTTCAATAATAAAGTTGTTTTTCCACATCCACTTGAACCAACAATTAACAATCTGATTGGTTGATCTTTCTTATTTTCTTCAAACGTTTGAAGTTTTATCTGATCTTTTTGCTTTAAAAATTTCTCCATTTAAATAGAAGATTTTCATCTTAGAAGCTAACGCTTGCGAAAATGAAGCTGTTCAAGTTGACTTCAGAAAGCTCTAAATTAGTTTTAAACTTGGAACATCCTATACACTTAGAGGAAGAATCAAATTATTTTATCGGTTTAAGCGGTTTTTATTCTGACAATTTTGTAATAAATATTAGTGAAAGTTCTCCTTATTGTATAGGATTTAGTGAGAAGAACATAACAAAATATTATGGTTTAAACAAAGGATATTATACCTTCGATCAAATAAAAAATTCCCTTAAAAATTATCTGAAACAACATTCAAACAATCAGATAAATCTTTAAACTTTGACGAACGGAAAACAAGTTTGAAATGCAAAAAAATTATCTCTCTAAATAAAAGTTCAATATAAAAATCACAGTAAGAATAATGTTTTCAGCAATTTATTGTAGATTTGTTAGGGTTTGTTCAAGAAACTATTGAGCCAAATCAGGTATATTTAGGAATAAAAAACGCCAAAATTTAGACCGTTCGATGTAATTGAAGTACATTGTAATATTCTCGTTGAACCTAGTTTTGAAAAATCATACCGAACATCTTCACAAAGAATCTGAAATTTTGTACACTTTTTTCCCAAATGTTGCTTATGGATCAAAAATCAGTGAAAAACCGAATGAAATCGATTATATTTCCAATTAGAAAAAATATTAAAAGAATTCAAAAAATCGTTCTAACTATACAAGACTCTGAGGGAAATTTATTAAATAATGAGAGTAAAACAACAATTTACTTAATATTGTTGAAGCAACGGACATGAATCAAGGGGGTCTATTGAATAGACTACCTTTAAACTTTCAAGAAAAGACTAGAAGATATACATTTTCAAGGGTATTCGAATCGCGACTCTTACAAAAATTACATCCAGACACTATTTTCGACCTTTACACTCAAAATAATAGCTTGTTAAATTTTTTTCTATTCTAAATGGAGTCAGTCATAGATCTAAGAAATAATCAACTTACATTCGATAACACGAATATCTTAAACGATTGTAGACGAAAACAATGTGATCTGGTTTAAGGCTAAAGACGTAGCAAAAATTCTAGAATATGAAATACTATGCAAACGATCAGAATAAACGTTGACGAGAGATGATAAAAACTTCTATTTTAATCTAAATATAAGGGGGGCTATAAATAGCTTACCTTTCAAACTTCCAAAATAACACTGTTTTCGTTAATGAATCTGGACTTTATTCTTTAATTTTGAGATCGCATAAACCAGAAGCGAAATTGTTTAAAAATTGGGTTACGAAAATAAGTATTACCTTCCATTAGAAAATATGGTGAGTACAAACTCAAAAACGAAAATAAGCAGTTAAAAGATGAAATAAAACAGTTACAAATTTCAGGTCAAATGAAATCCTTGAAAATAGAGAATCAAGAATTGCGAATGGAATTAATGAAGAGAGATATGATATGTAAAGATTTTTGATAAGAAAAAAACACCATGTTTTTGTGTTAATTAAGAAGAATCACATGTGGGAATGGCCTTATTACGTTATCAGAGCTCAGAAACGAGAAATACCAAACCGATTAAAACATCTAAAAATAAATTATCCTGAATTAGAGGATTTTTGTTCATTGATGACGAACCAAAATTCTATCAATCTGTATAACCAAATGAAAGAATCTTTGAATATATTTTATACAACGGAAAAATCATTTTACTACAAATATGGCAGAATCTCGACTGATTTATAGAATATCTAAATTACACGATGAAAATGTTAATAAATTTTATTAAACTCTCGAATTATGATATTTTGTTTGTAAATGTTTTTGAAGATAAGGTAACCATTGAATGATTCGTCCACACTCGCAAAGAGTCGGTTTCTTTTGACATTGACTTTCTCGTTTAATTCTTCTAGCACAATCTCTACAAAAAGCCTTCTTGTTATCTTTACTATAATGCCCAATCGTAAAAATTTGGAAATATCCTTAATTTCTTTTACAAACGCAACATTTTTTTCTCTTCTAACGTTAATTTTTCTAATTTATCGTATAATTCTCTTGCATATTTTTTATGACAATCCTTACAATAATAGTATAATCCATCTTTGGTTATTCTTATTTTTATGAAAAGCTTTCAAAATCTTTAAATTCTTTGCACCTTGAAACATTTCTTTTGAGCCTCCATTTAATAAAGAAAAAAATCTTTGACCGCGCGCGAGCATACTCATCGCACTCTATATTCATAAAAACTTTCCGGTTATTTCTTTTCTTCATTATTTTTTTTAATTTTTTTAAATCTTTTATACTATAAGTTACAGGATCTGTGTTATTTACATTTGATAAAATCACAAAGATTTATCTCTTGACCAGATTGTTCTTATATTTGTTCGAAAATGTTTGTTTTTTTACTAACAATTCTTACATGATCATTGACTTTAAATTTAGTTTTCGTGTGAATTTCAGGTGGAAACATTACTTGAAAACGGTCTCTAATAAAACTCCTTTTCTGCATCCTTTATCTACGTCTTTAGGCTTCATTTTGATTGTGCTTGATGAACAGTATCGTTATATTTTCTTTACGATTTCTTGAAGAATATCGATCCATTTTTAAAGTTTTTATTAATCTCAAAAATTACTTTCATTTCTCTCATTTTGAGCTTTCTGTTATATCTCTCTACAATACTTGATTTCTCTTCGTTTTCAGTATGATAAATCTTAATGTTGTATTTTCTCAAAACATCGTTAAATTCCTTTATTTTTAAACTCTAAACCCTTATCTGTATGAAGTAGGTTAGGAGATTTGTGATTGATCCTTATGGCATCTTTTTACTATATCTTCGAAAGCTTTTGAAACATCCTTGCCGTTTTTTCTTTTTTGATAGCTCTTGACCAAGCATATTTTGAAAAAAGTATCAATAACATTTAAACATATACTTAAATCCATCATTTTGATCTGAATAGTTAGACATTATAAACTAAATCTGCTGCCCATAAATCGTCAATTCCTAATGTTATAAATTTTTCTCTTTTTAAACTTCTTTCGTACTGGTTGCATGAATTTCTCGAGCTTCAATCTCTATCTCATCTTTAGTCTTCAATTCTTGCTTAACAGGTTTTGGATTTGGTATTCTTTATAAACTTACTCTTGTTTGTCTTACATTTTGAACATTTTGCAGCAATTCTATACAATCCATTTTGAGTTTGAACGATTTTTGAATCTATATTTTTCGTTTTCTTTTTTACACTTGTGACAGTGAATTAAATCATCTTCCATTTACATATCAAAGTTTCCAAGTCCAAGTTTATTTAATTCGTCTAATATATATCAGATTTTGCTTCATTTTTATAGCCATACGATACTGTATCGATCTTATTTTCTAGGACAATTCTCTTATCATCTTTAGCGTTCAGTGCCAGCTTGTTTTATGGTAAACAGTGTACAAACTCATGTTATATAACTTTTGATGACTGTCCATCTCCCTAAATTCTTCTTTATCTTCGAACAAACATCTCTTCAAGTTTTCGATATTTATTGTTTTATTTACAAACGCTTCTCTTAATTCCTTTTACACCTAACTGGGTTTTTATCTAGATATTTTGTACGAGTACCATCTTAGACCTTAAAACCACAAAATTCTTCTAAAACTTCGCTATTTAACTCATCTTTGAATTTCCCTATTACCTTCTTATTTTTAGTAGTGAAACATTCATGATCTTTTGGATAATCACTTGTATCAAAGTCATCTATATTTTCTTTAATAATTTTAAAAGGATCTCGTTTCAATTCTAGAAAATAACTGTCTGTATCCATGTAACACAGATTCAAATCTGGATCAAACTTCTTTAATTTGTTGTAATAAAACTCGTACATTAGCAATTTTGAGAGGTCGAGAACTGAAAATCCTATGTAAATCGGTTTGTTACAATTTAACCTTTTGTTTGTACATGTGACTCGCTATACAGTTGTTCGTCAAAGATGTTAAAGCATTTGGAAATTTTGTTTTTCTTAGCTTGTTTTCATTAGAATATTCTTCATTTCCAAGCTTAATATCACATCTGTTTCTCACATTTTCCATAGATTTTCCAAAAACTGAGTTGTTCATCAGCTTATAAAAGTCCTTTTCAAAGTCGCTTGTAGCTTTGGTTCTCATACTAGTATTAAAATCGATATATTCTTTCATGAAAGGTTTCTGATCAAACGCAATAACCCTATTCACATGTTTTAAAAATCATACCTTGTTCTAGATAGAATTTCAAATTTCTAGAATGAACAACATATTCTGTTTTGTTTTAAAAGAGTTGTGCAAAAGTTTGTTTTTAAAATGTTCTGGAGCAAGAGGTAAAATCTTTGTGATGTTCATGCAAATTTGTTGGATATTCAAGATCAACTTCTAAAATATATCCATAATCTTCGTCGCCAGTGAGTTCCAAAATTGTTTCTTTCCATTCTGCTGTTGTATACGTTTTAGGATCCATCCACTTGATTTCGTTATATGGTAAATTTTGCATAAGTCCATACCATAAAGGTTATTAGCATCGGACGTACAACAGATAGTTTTCAGGTTTTGTCTTATCAAAAATCTTTCAAATATTTGTTATTTGCTTTAACATATCGTTTAATACATTGAGAAATGCATCCGCGAATACCTTTTTCAATCATCAAATACATATTATAATCACTAATTAATTGTAATTCTATATTCGTTAATTTTAACATAGCATCCCATGCAAGACTGGGAGCTGTTAGATAGTGTGCTGGATCAAGTTTTATAGCAATTTCAAACAAATATTCCTAAATTTTCAAAGATATCAGCGAGCAATAGAACATCTTGAATGTTATAGAGATCCGGAGTAATTTCCTAGATTTTTTTACTTTTAATTTGTTCCATACATTTAAGTAGTGTTGAAAATCTTTCTCAGATATGCTCTCATCTGTCAAAAGTGAATAGAAATCTTGAATTCTCAATTCTTCTGTGTAATCAAGTTTTTCAATACTGTCGATAAATTCATAGGGAAATATTCCTTTTCCAGATAGAATTTTAAAGATTTCTTCTTCGTCATTTTGGTTGTCTATCTAGAATTGCGTTCAGACCATCTTGTATTAAAATGATTTGTATGTTTGAAATCATCTTTTTTGAGGTTTTTAGCTAACTTTTCTATAGACGATGCCATAAATCTGAACGTATCTACGAAAAGAAAACTTGATGAACTTTCTTGGTTTATCATCTTCAAACTCATATCCATATCCAGAATTTACAGAATAATTTATTATATTTCTCATCTGTGTTTGCGATCAAATCAACATTACCATACTGTTTTGCCAATTCTTTTATGTACAAATGAGAATCGTAATTTGACATATTGTGACAGAAAAACTGGAATATTTTGAGGAAATTTGAGATTCAAAGTTACAAGATAAATGAGCTGAACCTCTAAAATTTACCTGTTATAATGACAATGATCTCGTACTTTTTTTCTTTGTTTGATTATCAAAACCATCACATTCGCAAATATGACAAACGTTTGAATTTTGGTATGAAAATTTTCTTCTTCTTCAGTCAATTTCATAGGTATTTTATTCTTTAGAGAATTATACTTTTTAGCTATGTATATCGATAATTTATTAAGTTCTTCAAACAATTTTTGCAGGAACATTTGGCAAATCTTCTTCATTTTTTGCTCGATAACATATCGGCTTGTACATACGATTGGTCACATTAGACACTTAGACACTATATAGAGTAAAACCCATAAGGAATGTGCTTCTGAATCTTGGTTGTAGTCCGACTTTGCGGATTGTTTTTGCATGTGGGAATCTTCTCTAATATGCTTTCAAAATCCATATAAATAACGTAAGGATGAGGAAAAATTTCTTTTGATAATTAATAAATGTTGTTGTTTGACCTGGAAAACGGCATAATAATTGGCTTACAAAACTTCGTGATTTTTACAAATTTCTAAAATGGTCTGTTAAATCTCCAGATTTGTAGAAATGGCCTTTAAACATCTTCTGCATAGAAATTTTTTTATTTTTACACTTAGATAACTGAGAAAATACAAGTTTGTTTAAATCTGTTATCAAAACATAATGAGATTTTTCATCTTGTTTTACATACAATAAATTGATTTCTAATTTGGCGTCATAAACTTCTGAAATTTGCAACGGAACAATATTGAGTTTTTCATCAAAAACTATAGACATTTACAGACATTTTCGGATAATTATACTTTGCTTTACTGCTTTCGTTTTTTCAAATTAATTGTATATCTTTTAAAGACATTGGATACTCGAAACCTGAAAATATCTCGTCATTTACAAATTTTTTCATATTGTTTTTGATCTTTCGCAGTGCTGTCTCTTTCGGGTTTTTCAATAGCACATCGGATCGGATAGAATAAATATAAAGCAATAATCATCTTTATTTTTGATATTTATACAAGCTTTCTTATCTTTGATTTTCTTTGGGTAAAATCGATATATGATCCCTGCGTTCATAAATTCGTGTTTATTAAGGCTCCAAAAATCAGTTGTTTACAGCGTTTTTAATGTCCATCCAGAACCTCGATTTGGATGATTTGTCTGTTCTCGATGTGTTATTTAATTTATTAAATTGTTTTAGAAATAAAGTCGTTTATGTCAAAGATCTCGTCTGCTTTTATAGTAAAGTACATTGGAACAAGTTTGTGTTTCAACCGTTCACTAAAGTGTTTCGTTCGTTATTCGCATTCCAAAGAGATATATCCTTTACTGTTTTTTCACAGTTTCTTGAAATTTTTCTATTAAACTCTTAATCTCTGGCCGCAAAATAGAAAGATATTTGTAAAGTGGCATGAAATTATCGTTTAAATTCGTTAAAATGTATTGCTTGAAAAGACCATGTATAGACGATAAAACTTTTACATCAATGATATTTTCAGATTTGTGTTTTATCAATTTCTTCGATTCATTTCAGACTTTGTTTTTATCATTAGTTTCGATAGCCAATTTTTCAGCGATTGAATTAATTTTTTCATCATTAAATAGATTGAGAGATTTTTCTTTTCAACTTTGAAATTTTCTCTTTAATTTCTCGTAATTGTTCAATATTGAACATCTTTTCGTGATCGTCAATTTGATTTTCTTTGGCCCATTGTTCTTTAAATGATTCAATTTCCTTGTAGTAAAATGTCTTTGTTCTTTAAGTGAATCTTTGAGTTGTAATGTCGATCGAAGTTTCTTCTTAAAATTTCTTTTTTGCAGAATGGACATGACATTTTGTCACCCGCCATTTATTAAGGAAAATTTTGAATGCTTCAATTTTCACTATTTAGTAAAAATATCTTTTTTATTAAGGAAAAAATCAACCTTTATTTATGGTTAAAATCCGCAATAATTCAGTAGATTTTAAGGATTTTTCAAAAAACTCTAGTGTGTTTGCACATTAAGATGCGCACGATTTTGACCCTAAAAACCGTGTTTTTAGGGTCAAAAACCCGGGAATTTTGTATTTAAAAAATGTTTGATTTTCAATTTTTGTTTACTAAATTTTCTTCCTACTAAATAATGGAGCTACTAAAGGAGCTGAATGAAGTTGGTGAACTAAAGATTCAAAGAGTATAAGAAATTAATGGAATTAGAAGAAAAAAAGAAATATAAGATTTTGAATTTGGAGAAAAACTGAAAGATAAATTTGGGATGACTATAATTGCCGAGTTAGAAGATTATAAAGTACAACTTGCCGAACAGATTTTTGACTGTTTTGGATGAAAAAAAGATTAAAGAATTAAACAAAAATGAAAAATTACACGTTGATTGTTACTGGAAAAAAGAGACTATTAAAGATAAAGACTGTGTTACAATTAACTTTGTAGAATAAAGGATTTTTTTATTAAGATTTCTGGATATTTTTTTTCATTAAAACAGCTTAAGAAATTAGAAGCCTACAATGAACAGTAAAAAACAGCTATAGATTCGGTTATTTAACATTCGTGATTTCCTGTTTTGATTTCTCAGATTTTGTTTATGGTTCAATTGGACAGTATTTTCCGTTGGTTTTCTGTTTACTACTCCAAAAAGTGCGCTAGAACCCTTACATTCATATCTACTACTATACATATATTTCAATCACTATTTCAGGTTATGATTATAAAATAAATGTATTTGATTATCATGCTAACAAAAAAAGAGTGTATATAGAAATTGTGTATAGGGATTTTGTTAACTTTCTTATAGAAGTTCTCCAAGCTAGAGTTTATTGTACCGGAAGTGCAAGAGACACCTTCACCTATCATGTTCTGTTGCATATTTCATCACATAGGTCTCCGGATCTACTAGGACGTTGCATTCGTCAGCAATGTCTATACTTTATACGTTCAGTGTATGAATATTGTAAGGTGGCAGTATTTTTTCCGTTATCCAGAGAGATGAGATTCGTTGGTGCGGTGGGGATGTAGCGGCAATAGCGAGCGATGGTGCTGTGGATGTAGCGGCAATAGCGAGCGATGGTGCGGTGAATGTAGCGGCAATAGCGAGCGATGGTGCGGTGGATGTAGCGGCAATAGCGAGCGATTGCGCTGTGGCTGTAGCGGCAATAGCGAGCGATGGTGCTGTGGCTGTAGCGGCAATAGCGAGCGATGGTGCGGTGGATGTAGCGGCAATAGCGAGCGATTGTGCTGTGGCTTGTAGCGGCAATAGCGAGCGATGGTGCGGTGGATGTAGCGGCAAATAGCGAGCAATGGTGCTGTGGCTGTAGCGGCAATAGCGAGCGATGGTGCGGTGGATGTAGCGGCAATAGCGAGCGATTGTGCTGTGGCTGTAGCGGCAATAGCGAGCGATGGTGCGGTGGATGTAGCGGCAATAGCGAGCGATTGTGCTGTGGATGTAGCGGCAATAGCGAGCGATGGTTGCTGTGGCTGTAGCGGCAATAGCGAGCGATGGTGCGGTGGATGTAGCGGCAATAGCGAGCGATTGTGCTGTGGCTGTAGCGGCAATAGCGAGCGATGGTGCGGTGGATGTAGCGGCAATAGCGAGCGATGGTGCTGTGGCTTGTAGCGGCAATAGCGAGCGATGGTGCGGTGGATGTAGCGGCAATAGCGAGCGATTGTGCTGTGGCTGTAGCGGCAATAGCGAGCGATGGTGCTGTGGCTGTAGCGGCAATAGCGAGCGATGGTGCGGTGGATGTAGCGGCAATAGCGAGCGATGGTGCGGTGGCTGTAGCGGCAATAGCGAGCGATGGTGCTGTGGCTGTAGCGGCAATAGCGAGCGATGGTGCGGTGGATGTAGCGGCAATAGCGAGCGATTGTGCTGTGGCTGTAGCGGCAATAGCGAGCTGCTGTGGCAATTGAAACATTTGTGCGCTGATGCCAGAATTTGCCGCTCCCTTCTGCCGCAAACTGAAATTAATGTCCATTCATCCGGTTTAACGTTTTGAGTTCTATGTGTGTGTTTTTTTAATGAAAGAAAACATATACTATTAAAGGTAAGTAAAATATTATAAATGTAATATGCCTAAATTTGTCCCCTTTAAGATGAATGTAAATATAATCTAAAAAATAAATCTAATTTATAGCACTTGTTGTGACAGTTTGCTTATACATTTATGTCGATTTATTATATGGTTTAGACATTTATTTTGATTTCGTCGACATCTTCGTCGCCTACTCTTTTAATTTCTTCAGGTGGTCGTAGGCTCCAAGAATTCAGGAGTCGGACACTGTACTAAGAGGAAGTTGAAATGAACCAATAACCAACACGTGAAGCCCATCACTCAGAGGCCTTTTCATTTCTGTCTCTTTCACACGATATCTTAAAAACTAACTAAACTGCAGAACTGAAATTTTTGTGTTAGACAATGCTTTAGATAAGCAAACGGGTAAACAGTTGCGCTGTTGTCGATATTCACATAGATCGGTAGAAACAGTAACAATAATATATTCAATGAAGTGAAAACGCCGCGACTGTCACACACTAACCGAGCAAATGCAGTTCCAGTAGAGATGGGAACGTGTTTAACTCCTCCCCGTACTGTGGTATATACTCGGAGACTTGATTTCCCCTTGGAATAAACTTGTCACACTCTCTCTTCGTATAACATATTTTCATTAATTTACCATCATGTGTGTATTTTTTATAGTTTTTAAATAAACGGTCTTAAATGAGTAAATAAATACCCAACTCATTAATATCTTATGTAAACATTAACATGTTCATACCTTATGTTGCATAAGATGCTTAAAGAGAAAATCAGACACTAATTTTAAAGTAAACAGTTTCACACAGAAGGTTCAAACGAATGCTACCAATGCCTTGTTTTTAAATATATTTGTCTAATTTAAAATGTAAACAATATTTAAACTAGGCACTAATATAAATAGCGTTGTGAAATTTGTTTCATACATACATAAGCTATGGCTTCAGGATGTGACATGTATTTGACTGATTTGTGACTGAAGAATTCCTGTGGTTTGTTACATATAATTTTTATAAGGTATAACCTTTTATTTTTTCTAACAATTTATTTTTTATCGTCACGTACCTTATAAATACTGTAACATTATCATACCCTTTCAGCCTTAACCTTTACCTTCCTTTATTTTTTCTATGGGCCTGATTTCAAGATGTCCCAAAATTCTACTTCAATTTTACTCGTAGAATAATCAGACATTTTGTTCTCTTTTTTTTATTTCATAATATACCTTAAAGCGCTGCAACTAAGATTTTCTTTTAACGTTAAATCCTCTTAAATGTGGCACAATCGGTTTTGAGGCTGGAAAATGTTAGTATTTTCATTTCTTAGTCCTTTAAGGTAACCTTCCTGAATACAGAAAAAGGAGCAATATTATTAAACAGCTCCTAAAGATATAGCAAAAATAGAAAACAGTAATCATGATACGTGAATTTAAAATAGGAAATCTTTGCAGTGTTGTTATCAAGCCCAATTTAAAAAGAGCTGAAGATAAAATGTGTATTATAAATGCAATTATTTTTAAGAGCAAACCTTTTACAACAAGGGCCTATACTTAAGAAAGATTAATCAATTCTTAAATTTAATTTTAATAGAAAACTCAGGACACTCAGGATAAATGAACCAGGATTTGTTATTACAGCCACACTCAGAGCAAGAGGAAGTGGGAAACTCTCAGCGGCAACTTTGAAGTGTGTTGTTTCCACTGCCACATTAATATTTCTCAGCACTGTGACTACTGTCTACTTAAAATGTAGTCTGCCTACCGCCCTGTGCCATGATTTCCATGAACACGTCTTACCTTTCTCGGTGACATAGATAAAAAGATGTTCTTTTTCATTCGTATATTAACAACCAAGTTTTTAAATACTTCAGCAGTTATCCTACTGTACTAGTGAAAACAGAACGGTAGATGTCTTATAAGTACGTATTTTCAGTTATGAATACATAAACATTGTTATATTATAACGAACTCATTAGGGAGATAACAGTTTTAAAATCTGTGTTTCAGTTTACATAATTTCTCGTCACAGTTAGGCGATGCACATTTGCTCCAAAGATTCCATACGAATATGTACGACAAAATTTGGACTTCATCTCATTTGCTTGGATTTATTATTGATTATGATGAGAACCGGGAATTTAGATGTTTTTTATCGTTACAAGTTAAAAAATTGTAAATCCCAGTTATTGTAACACATAAAGATGGAAAATTACCAAATCTTTTTATGTGTTGCATCTTCTAAATGTTCACCATAAACAATATTTTCACTATACATGGTGGCGCAAAAAGTCACTGGACAGTTGGTTTAAAACAAGACTAGATTTATTTGACATTATTTTTTATTACAAACAATACTTAAAAATTATTTTCTACATTCAAATTGTTTTCCCGTCTTCATTAAAACAACTTTGAAGTCTTTCTGGAATACTGTTACATACTCTACGGCATAGTGTGGGATCATTGTCCAAATCATAAAATGCGTCATGTATGTTAGTCTTTCAGTTCGTCAATAGTATGAGGCTTTCGAGAATAAACAGAGTCCTTGACTACTCCCCATAGGAAAACATCCATTGGTGTGATATCTGGTGAACGTGGGGGGCATGTCAATATCTGCCCTTCGACCAATAACTTTTCTTTGGAAACGTTCCTTTAAATAATCGCGAACGGCAGTGGCGTAATGTGGTGGGGCACAATCGTGTTGAAAGTAAAGTTCTTGAAAGTTTTCTGCAAACGTCATGAGTCCTGGTACCGCGTTATTTCTGAAGCATATCCAAATATTTATCTCTTGTCACTGTTCTTGACTATCAAAAAAATATGGTCCAAGTACGCCCAAATGATGATATTGCCCCCCAAACACTCACACCAGGTTAATTCAGCTGTTGCTTTAACAAAAGACTTTGATTGTCGATATACCAATAAGTACAGTTATGTCTGTTAACTTGTCCGCTTAAACTTAAAATTGGCTTCGTCAGACCAAATAATTTTATTAAAAAGGTTAGGATCATGTTTGTGTTGGTTAAGCATCAATCCACAAAACAGAAGTCGTCGATCTGGATCATCTTCAAGTAACCCATGTAATAAACGTGGAAATCTAATATATATACAACCGCATGTGTAACTGACTGACTGACTCACTCACTCACGTATACTAATTCTAACCTACTTCCAGATGAGTTAGAGACTTGAAATCTTGGTTACACAGATAGCTTTCCACGTGTAACCACCAGGAAAAATCCCGAAAAGTGAGAATTTTTCATTTTCAACCCCTCAAAAAAATTCCCAAAAAATCGCGCAATTCTTCACCCCTTGCAGGCATTTTTTTGTAAGCCCGATAGCGGGCGAACCGTTGGAGCTAGCTCGGATCTGACGGAAAATTCATGGTCAGGAATGAAGTGAACTACAAAAAAGGTCAAATGACTTTTTGCTCTATCTTCCATGGTTAAGCGACAAAACGCTCGAACATTTGAAAATTCCAGAGATTTTTTTCGATAAAAATAATGTTTCAAGCCCGATAGCGGCCGAACCGTTGGTCGTAGCTCAAATCTGATTGACCCATCAAATTAGCAAATTGCGCGATCTACAGAAAAAGGTCCAGTAATCTTTTTGCCCTATCTCGATTGGTTTGGCCGAAAAAACGTGATTATGTACAATTTTGTTGTAACTTTTACGCGAAACTTTTGTTTTTTGGGGTCGATAGCGGCGAAACCATTGGTCGGAGGTCAAAATAAGACTAACGTTTTATTTAGGAAATAAGATGACCTACAAAAAAAGGTCCAGTGACTTTTTACTATATTTCCCTTAGTTTGACCGCAAAACGCGATTAAGTGAAAATATTGGACATTTTCCGCCTAAAAATTTACATTCCGGGCTTGATAGCGGCTAAACGGTTGGTCGTTAACTCAAAACAAATTTTAAAAACGGGATTTAGGAAATCACGTGATCTACAGAAAAGGTTCCAGTGACTTCGGGAGTTGGGCTGAGCGTTAGCTAAGCGTCAATAGTAGATAGGGACAGAGGAATATTTATTTATGTTCACAGACACAATACCCTCTAAAAAAGGCCCAAGTGTGTCATTAAACCCCCGGTAATATTAACCCCCCCCCCCCGGGGATTTTCCTGGTATGACCTGATAACCTCCTGTACATTCAACCCCCTGATGTGTTAACCCCCCTGGTAACATTAAACCCCCCAGGGAATTTCCTGCCCATGACCTCATGTCCGAATTTTAACCAGTCACCAAATCTCTTAACCCCCCCCCCTGGGAAGATCCTGGTATGACCAGATAACCCCCTGGAGACTTATCCCCCGGTAACGTTAACCCCCCCTGGGAATTTGTTCATATGACCAGACAATATCCTGACGAAATTAAACCCCCTCTTGTCTTAACCTCCTTAACATTAATCACCCACCCAGGGAATTTCTCGCCTTGACTAGATAGGTCTCCTGGTGATATTAAAACCCCCTGTTCGACTTAAAATACTGCCTTGAGGTCGGTTTTTATTATGTTTATACTAAACAATTCAAGATAGCTGACCCGTGCAGACTTTTCTCCCGAGCTCATTTCTGGCTAAACCATAGGTCGTAGATCAGATCTGAGGGCACAATCGAAAGACAAAATTAAATTTCCAACAAGAAAGGTTCCAGTCACTTTTTGTCGTATCTCTAACGGTTTAACCGCAAAATGCCTCAAAGTCAAAAGTTTTTACGAATCCGGAAAAAAATCTATGAAAAAGGTCAATTTTTAAATCCCTTGTCATTTACTTAATGTCCGGACTTAACCAGTCACCGAATTCCGCTTATCCCCGAATTTGCAAGCGTTTACTTTGGGGGCCTGGGGGCGTAGCCCCCAGCGAGCCGAAGGCGAGTGTAAGAATTATAAATTCTGTTTGTGTAACATTCTTTGCACTGACCTTTGTGATAAATCCAGCTCAGATGCTAATCGTCTGGTCGATTTTCGAGGACTTTTGGTTACTGCTAAACATACCCGCAATAAACTGTCATCAGTTGAGACTGTTGTTGGGCGGCCAGACCTTGGTGCATCCATAAACAGATCCATGTTGTTCAAATCTATCTCGTATGTCGTACACTGTTTGTATAGACGGTGATTTTGATCTAAAAGTGTATTTCCCCATTCATTAACAACTAACAAAAGCAGCACCACATTTATAAAAATGTTTTTAACGCGAAAATCCTTTCTTCTTTCGTTAACATTATGTATGACTAATGTTAACAAAAATGCTATTAGAAAAATAATAATTTCGGGGCAGAGTTTAAATTAGTTAATTACATCCAATACTTTTTAGTTATGTTTATTTAGTAAATATAAAGATATATATATATGTATATTATATTACAGCCAAAGCAATTTACCCAGCTGGTGTTATAAAATCAAGCCATTAGGTATAATATATTCATGAATTTGGTCAGTCATTATTAATGCTCTATCACTTTATCCAGTCTTACATCATATAATCTGATCGAAGTTAGTATCAATAATTAAACGTGAATTATTTATGTCTTTATTCAAAAACATTATATATGTATATAGCACTCTAATTATAACAAGGTAATGTTACGCCACACCACCTGTTGCGTAACAGGTTTCGCTGAAATTTAAATGCATTACGTATTTCATTTCTGCATATGTGCTGTGACCAGATACGATAATCACAATCATTCAGAAAAGAAATAGACACAGAAATTACGCTTTCAAGTCTACGGATGAAATCTTTCAAGGGATATGTACTTAAATGATGGATTCATATTTATGTTCATTAAATTACGTTTGATACCAGTGTTCAAATTATAAAAGCTCCGGTGAGCTAGGGAGGGTACAACAACTCCAGAGTTCGCTGAAATGAAATCAAATCCAACTTTCAACATTAGCTTTTCTTTACATTATTTTTCTTTTTACTCTATAAATAAAAACGTTTACTTGTTAAACTCTCATATGATTGTACTAGTTGCCATCATTGATTCTCATAAGACCAATGTAACCAAATTCAATAACGCTCGGCCAAAATATCCACCGTCATATAACTGAGTTGCATTGTCACACATCATCTGGATGTGTTCCCAATACCGCAAGCGGGCGATCGAGCATTACACGCAGATACCTCGCCGTAGTCCTTGTCTGGACCACGACAGCACCACAGTCATGGGAATCACAGTGGGTATTCTCCTTTGGTTGAGCATGACGGTCTCTGCTCGAGTCTGTGGGCTTCTCTTCCAAGATAATGGCCCGAATCATCACCTGATTAAGGCGTAACTAGGCCAACTCTGGAGTCATAGCAATAATGACTGAGGGCTACGTCGTCCGTGTAGCCCATCAGGACCACGGTCTCGTATGACAGTTCTTCAAAGAGTCCTGCACAACGACCAGGAGATTGGGCACTCATTGAGTTCCGCCGCAACGCCTCAAAACATGTCAACCCAGTGAGCAGAGTTGAATTCATTCTTTACGTCTAGGGTGACGAACATTACTATCAGCCAAATCTGATGGCGGTTTCATCGGTGGGCTGAACAGCTTTTGATTACTTCCGTGATGGCAGTCAAGGTAGGGGTGTTCCCTTCGAAAGTCATACAGGCGGTGGAATAAGTCCTTCGATGGCTCTCTGCAACCTCAGCTTCAGCATCTTCTTGTGCAACAATACCTCGTCGTGTCGAACGTACAGAGAGGGCCTGTGTACAGACAAGGAGTCCGGGTTGTCTTTCCTTTGCTGAATTAACGCTAACATAGCTGTATTTCCAGAGTTGACGAAAACACCCCTGCATTAAACAGGCGAAGCAACAGGAGCAGATGGTTTCCCGCCATAACCTTCAAGAGGCTCTGCTGGGATGCCCACCAGACTCCGAAGCTTTGTTCTTTCTTTATAGCGGACACAACCACCACAAGCTCCTGTTCCAAAAATTTCGGAAACATCTGGGACCGGCTCACCACTTCTCCTTTCCCTCCTCAAATGGATGAGTCAGGAAGAGAGTGTCGACGATTACCTATACCGTTCCAGATGGAAAGGCCGTAATGTTGGTCCCCATTCCTCCAAACTTCTTGGTCAAACCTCTTCACCCAAGGGAGAGCATTAATACTAACTCATTCAATGACAATGTGTCTAGTCCAATTTCCCAGGTCACGTTTGGTAGTGCTTAGGTTACATATGTCATTCGAAACCGGATTAAGTTCCCTGTCGACATTTCAAGAATGGAATCCTCCTCGTGCTGACAATCATTGTTAAACTGTATACTTTCCTTGGCTGCCGTTTATAAATAACTAACAGTCAACAATATACTATGTAATAATCGATCTAAGCTAATAATGAGGCTGTACATTATTCACCTTATTTATCTCGTCTACCTTCTTTATCCTCATCCTTCCAATATACCATACAATACGTGTTGGTATACTAGCATCTTGAAACATTTGGTTCCTTGTAATTGGAGTATTACGGAATATTTTATAAATTTACAATAGTGGAACTATGTAAGCTTAACCATTTAAGTGTGTTTATTTAGTATTAAACACCAAGCCATTTATTTTACAGAAACAAATGAAAATAATATATAAGTAAAATTATCCCTTATTTAGAAAACTTATTGATATAACCAAAAATAAGTTTCAGATTTTCGTAAGTAAAATTATTTATTCTACGAAGAGTGGTGCCATTTTAACGAGCAATGTAAACGGAGGAAGTTCGGTAGAAGAGTTTTACAGAAGCTGTTTAACAAACATTACGCCTCGAACGTTTCCATAAAGTTTCTTTACTTGATTTAGATGCAAATTATCAGTAAATAACACATAACTTTAATCACGTAGACGTTACGTGTCCCATAAAAGACTATTATAGCTCTCTGGATCAGAGTTAATTTGAGCTATTTAATTTTAGTGTGTATAATAGAAAGTGCTTAAACATTGTAAAGATAATATAATACAGCTGCTGACAAATACTTTCAATCATGTCCTGTATGCAAATTATAAAATACAAACAAATAGTCCTGTATTTTAATCTTCTGTATGTACTCCAGCAATATTACATCAAAGTCCGTTAGACCGTTATGAACGGAAGACCAACAGTGCCTTTAAATGTCCGAAGGAATTTTGTTAATACATGTTAATGACATTCTGTTACAACAACCTTGTACTACACCTACTGAGCTACCGTCAGATAATCCTAGACATACTATAATCACTACTATCTAAAGCACAAGAATACTCCTCCAGCTACATCATGTATTTCTCACGTTCATTAGCTTAGTAATCATTCTAAAAATCTCCATTTCCTTAATGGCATCCAACGCTTCACGTAAGGTTTCAATTGTTTTGCTTCCCATGGAGGAATTACTTTTTCACTTTAATTGTTAAGCTGTTATTTAATGATTTATTTTGTATTTTACAACAGTATTTTACAATTTATATATGCTAGTTTTGAAATGTTTTGCTCTGCAATGAAAAAAATCAAACATTTTTATCTAAATTATGCATTAACTTAAACAATGTAAAAAACTGTACTTAATTTTACGCTTTTGTAGAAATAGGACTTAAAAAGAGGATTAGTCAAGTATGAACAAGATAAAAGATTGATTATTTTGCGAACCAAAATATCATGGAAGCAATTCTTTATTTTCATGACCTCAGCCTGCTTTTATTACTATTAAAACAGATTCCCCCCTTTGGTAATATTACAGGATATATTGTTCACCATTCGTAAACCCAAACTGATAAAAAATAAGTATTTTAATTTACTGATTACATTCGTACCAGAGCAAGAGCATTTACCTTTTGTTGCGTTGCATTCATTCATAACAAAATTGTATTTATTAAAATGGTTGTCAATTCTGCTTGTGACTCTCATGTAACATTCTAGTCTTTGTCGGTGGTAATCTTAGTGTTGAGTCAGTTCTCTAATAGCTTTCGAATTTTTTCTATGATTACCAGAGCTTTTATCAAATTCTTTGACAGTGAGTGACAACTAAACAAACGAGGAAAAGGTGAGTCATTAGGATAGGTAACCTTCTCCATCTTGGTGGGATTTGGTTTAGTACAGACAATCAATTTCTTTATTTGTAATGATGATATTCTGAATCGGCACCATAAGTTCTTGTCAAATTTAGATTTAATGTGCTAGAAACTATTTTATAAAAAGTATTCACTGTGATAAATAAGGAAGACATCAAAGCACTAAATTAGCAAGTACGAAACCACTTATATCAATAATTAGACCTTTTATTTGTGTTTTCCTTTTATATTTAAAAACACAACAAGAAATGAATCAGTGCTTTGTGATATAAATCAGCATGCTATTTATAACTTTTTGTCTTCATAAATCTTGTATTCAGTAACAAAACATTCACCTTATATATGAAGAATTAATCTCATTTTCAGCAAAAAGTTAAGGAACAATTAAAATTTTATTTGATAAAAATAACTTGTTTCTTTAAAGCTGTTTATTAATTTATTAGAGAGAAACCTATATGTGCAATATACAATTACCACTTGTAAAGAGAAGGTTATAAAATGAAGATATCTGATTGTATTAAACTTAAATTCTGACAAACAAAAATCGTCACATTAAAACCCGTTTGTGTTTGATCACCTTAGATCAAATTTGCAAAAAGTGTATAGTTTTCCATAACAATTTTTAATAAATTTAGCATACTACTAGAGTATCGTAAGTTACAAATGTTAAATCTTAGCAATTTAAAGTTCACGTAAATTTTATCATGTAAATAAAATCCATCATGAACAAGTGGAACATCATTAAACATTAAACCTCATCAAAATGTACTGTTCGCGTAAACAAAACCGCTTTATATTGACAATCCGCGTTTCATTTTCACTTGTGGAGCCCGTCACGGGACTTCAGGCAACTGCAATCACTTTGTCATTTCAGCGTATGCAAATGTAAATCCTGCTCATGAATATTTACAAGTATATTTTTTGTTACAAATGATCAATCAGATGCACTTGTGTGGCTTTTCCAGTTGTATTAATATTCACTTTTATTAAATTCACGGAATATAAAATTTTAATTTTTTAATACGTTGTTACTAAAATTTAATTTCATATACACTGATAGATTCTATGTTAGTTCGTTAGTTTTAGATTATTAAACAGAGATAGAGGCGGTTAACTCATTTGGGACTGGCATTGTCGTATCTTATATGTCACAAAATGAATAATTCTAGGTTTCAGGGATTTGATTCCAGCCTCTTATTCAGAAAACAAATATTTCAAAACTGAGCTTGATCAAGCACAAATCAATATATGGCGATTAACTCATTATAGTTAAGCGTTTACAACAGAAAAAAATCGTGGGCCAAAATTTGAAGCAATCTGCTGAGAGTTCAGATGTAACAAGGAGCAAAAACCATATAATACTCCTGTATCATTCTAAATCTCCCATTGTTACTAATAAATTAAGCACAGCATATTTTACAAAATTCTACTAATAAATTACCTAGCCAAACAGAACCAATTAACATTCCCAGTTGTTAGTCTCTTTTATCCACATACCTATAAAAAAGTTAAAACGGTTGAATGTTTTTGGGTATAAAAATAAAAATCCAGTTGTAATTTCGTTAATTTACAAGTCATTACAAAACAACACCTACTTATTATTTTGTAGTCACATGCCGTCTTATTGTATTTTTTATAGTCTAAGTACAATGTGCTGTCTCTATATTTAATTTTCTTATGTAATGTAAAGATTATACTTCTCTCAATGTATGCTCCCATGCAATTACTTAATTTATAGCTGACGAACACGATTTCCTTAGTAGTCATTTTAATTTTAGGTAGTTAGTATAGCGAAACTAAAACACTAATGTATATATAGACTGATTGCATGTTATTACCATTTGTTACAGTTATTCGTTGCAATTCAGCTGACAGTGACAGTAACATTGTTTGTCCTTTGAATGTTTCCTTTTATTCATGGCCATCTTGCATATGTATGTTATATCCTGGATGTAATTGGTTCATGTAACCTTATATGTCAAATAAATTAATAACAAGGCAGTAGTATTTCCCCACACCATGTATTCCATTGCTTACAAAAATATAACATCTAAACCCCATGAGATGCCCTAAAGTACACTCTCCCCCCAGCAATAAAAGAAGTTTGTATCAGTCTAACTCAGGATAGGCATCAATGAAGCTCACCCAAGTCTAACAGACATTTAAGGCTGCAAGCGTTACTATGTCACACGTATACGAGTTAAAACAATGAAAAAATATGATTAAGACAATTTGTTTTAATATTGATTTATTCTGTGCCTTCTTATTTTCGCCAAAAATAATTTTTCAAACCTTAACTAACGTTCGTCCAAATCACGATGGAGTGACATGATAAATTATTATCGAACTAGACTTGAATATGTAGAAATGGAATTTCATACAAAATTTCAAGTTTACTCTCTAGAGACAGTAGTAGACAAAACAAATTAGACTTTTCAGCTTCTCGAGCAATAGGCTTTTGCTGGAAGCTCAGCGTACCCGACCATTCTTCTTATTTAATGGTTACATTTTTCATTAAGTTACAGAAAGAACTGAAAAAATATTTTTTTTTAATATGTTTTTACTCTCAAAAAGCACCAAAAGCAAACACAAATCTCGGAACGTACGTTTATTTGCTTGTTGTCAAACGAGATGAAGCGTGAAATTCTTGACATGAACACTCAAGTGCCGGAATATTGTTTCCCGCCGCCACATTATTATTCTCCATCACTGCTGTCGATGTAATGTACCACGCTGTGTCGCGCTTAAACAGTTTATCACCACTACCTATCACGCCCTTTCTCCGATAATGGAGCGAGATTCCATCACCTCAACATTTATATGCTGAGGCGTATCAGGCTACACATAGGCTGCGAAGACACTAGCTGTTCTGATGGAACCTGAGACCGATGTGAGGCAACATCAAACACGTCATCGTCTCTATTGTTCATTGTTCTGTCGCGATGAATGGGGTCTCACTCGCACTCTTAGTTTGATACGCTCCTAAAGGTTTGTTACCACTTCATTCGGCTGATTGAGAAACAGTTTCCTACAGGTTTTTTTGTTGTGGTTATTTAAATCGTAAAAAGTGGGGGTGACAACTAGTGGTTTTGGATTTTATTTTTATTACAATTATGCAAAATGTACTGTTTGATTTTTTTACATAACTATGGAAAATATCCAACTTATCATCATTAGTAGGTAATGTATTTTGGAAATTTTTTAAATGTTTGTTAACATGATACAATATAGATACGTTGCCTGAATTTTAAATAAAACTGTTTAAAAATTTACAGTTGTCCCAAAAGCTTGTTATAATGCGAACTTTTTAAATTGCTTTTGCTATGTCGTTGGAAACGCCTAAGAAAATGCAATCAATCTTAAAACCCAGAATGGCAAACCTGTAATGTTTGCCCTTGCCTCCCCCTATATCACGAGATCATCATTTAAATTTATCTTTTAAAATGATGTCTCTCCAAAAACTACCTCTGAATTACCGAATGCCTCAATTTGTTCAAGTCAAGCGTTGAAGTTGGAGATCAAAACCATTATTCATCTGGCCGTTTTCAAGTAAACGTAACATTTCAAATTAATTGATTGCATAATCAACGTTACTAGTAAAATTCTAACTTCGTATTAAAAAAAATAATGATTAATTCTGTGTGAGTTATGCTAACCATATGATTACATTAACACTATAGCCGAGCATTAACGTAATTGTGAAAACTATAGCGTTATAACTTTAAAAGCAATAAATGTTACCGAACACTTATCATTTAGTACCTTAACTGTAAGGTTACAGTACAATTTGAGTTAGCAAAAAATATATATATATATATATATTATATTATATATATATATATATTTTCAGGTGAGCTCCTAATAATTTAATATCAAAAAACATATTTTCTTGGAAAATAATCTGTAAACAGATTTGCTTGCAGTTTTCAGGACATTCTTAACGTAAGGTTTTGAGAAAAAATGTCATAATTGCTTTACCTTTTAAAAATCGCCCACACCACTTCTCCCCGTCACGTGTAATCCTGAAACAAAAGTTAAGAATACAAGACTTTGTATTTCACAAAGTACATAAAATGCTTAACTCTGGAATAATAATAATAATTCTTATATGAAAAGCCTGGAATAGCATTAATAATAACTTGCATTTAATGTACATGCATTAGATGTGTAAAAATACAAATATCTGTCATCCTGGCAGTAATATAGATATATATATATATATAATATATATATATATATATATATATATATATATATATATATATATACAGAGTGTTTAAAAAAAGGATGTCACAAACTTTCAGTGGGAGATATTAATTGATCATTTCAAGCAAAAAATGTCCTAAAAATGTGCCGCCTAGCCACCATTTTGTATGTTTTATAAAAAAAATTAATAAATTGTAGTAAATTGTTGCTTGAAATGATGAAGGACACCGCATACATATAACATATCCCTTTAACGTTTTTATTAACGACCAAGAAATATTTACTGGTAATATAAGCCCCTTTTAACATTTAGTCAATAGAAATTCCGTAATATTTAACCATGTCAGAGTACATCACCACTAAATTGATACAGTTTAGTAAATAAAGGAAAAATAACAAATTTAACATTTTAGAATACCCTTATGAATTAACCTGATAGGTTAATAAATTTGACAGGGAACCGTATATCCTAATTTAGTCTGAACCAATACCATAATAGTAACAAACATAAAAAATAATATGTGCAAAACACAATTATTTCATTTACATTAGGCACTGCTTTAAAACGGTTGTCGTACTACTTTCCAATAGAAGTAAATGGTAATATGATAGCTTAAAAATGAACATAAAGTCTGTTCTAAGGTCCACAATGGACCGTCCTTGATGACAGAGAGAACGTTACCCTCAAGCGCATCCACAGTCACGTAACACGCGGTCAGAAACAGAAACCTTGCGTGATTAGCGGTTACTACTCCAAGCTTTCTCACCTGTAAGGGCGCAATCGCTTTACACATAGTGTGTTAAGTACAAGTAAATAGAAACTACATACATACATGTATTACGGAATTATGGCCTAAGACAATTTTGTCTGTAAATTCATCTGGGATTCGTTAGAGATGTTTCAATAAGAAATCACTTTAATTAATTAATTAGATAAGAAACTAAATTAAAAATACTAAGAATATTAATGTTGAATAGGAACATTATTCTTTTATGTTTATCGATTGATAAGTTGGAATAAAAACACCAAGGAGAAATGATGGGATAACTTAATTAACAGCATTAATTTAAAAATTGTTAAGTTAAAAAAAAAGTTCAATCAAGAGAAAATATAATGTTATATTTATTGTTCCATGGAACAAGAAGATGAATAAAACTTTAATCGAACCAACAATCCATCTTCTTCCGTTGAACCCGTATGTCTTGTTTGTGTCATTTTGTTTTTAATTTTATATTTTTAAAACCAGTACAGTTACAAAAATGTTTACTATAAATATTATTCTTGCAGTCTCAAACAAAGAGAAAAATATTTAAATTTAGATTATCATATCAATTTTTAAAGCACGGACAGACGATGTATGTTTTTAAATCTTAATATACCGTAAAAACCCAATAAGATTGTTTATTTCTTTTTAAAAGAACGATAAATGTTTCGACGATGAAATATTAAATTAACAAAAGTTTTTTTATAATATAAATCTTTGTACCAAGTTTTGAACGGTTAAATGAATAATGAAAGTCTGCATACGTTTAATTACAAAACATTTTTAGATCCAAGAACCATAACAATCGGTTTAGTTAAATAAACGTCAGGCAGTAAATTAAATGTGTACGGTTTATTGATGTCCGTAAAACATGTAAGCAACTGCAAATTTATTTATTGTGCATTTGAAATCAAGTAAAAGGCTTGATATATACATTATTTGACTGACCGAGTTTTATAAAATTTAGAATCAAAATGGTTTTTGAAAATGAACCTCTAGGCAACTTTTATTATCTCTGTTGTAAAACCGACTCAAAACCTGGGTAAGAAGAAGAAATTCTTCTTGGTAAAATATCTCAGCTAAAATATTTTTTGTGAATTTCTTACGTTATTCTGTTTACAATTACGGGCGGCACCCGTTCAAACCTTCTTACAAGCCCTCTGTTTGCCTTGTTTTTTGTAAGTAAATGTAGTTGGAAATTACTGTATTTTATTAAATATATAACATAATAATATTTCAGCTTCCCACAAATGAACTTTATTTTGACTAATCTGGGATCTGGGGAGGGCAATTTATTAATTATTATTTTTATACCATATTCGTAAAAATATCGAGCCTTAGATGAGTGTGATTATTCTAGTGAAAAACCGTTTCTTTGAGTTAAACCTTTGGTACGTAATATTCTGGTAATTAAACCAAATATACATATCGATTAAATTTCCATCATTTACAAGTACACCTCCCAGTGAAAATCTGCTTGATTCACAATTACAAACCTCGCTATTCAATTTTATCTTGGTTTGAAAACCGTACATCAGTATTGCCGACAAATACTGACACAGATAAGCTACGTCAGACCGATGATAACATGTGGAAGGTGCGATGGGATTACCTAATCACAACCCGTACTGATGTTTAAAACGTCACTACCGAGCTGAGCTGTTGACTAAATTTAGTTTAAACCCATAAAGAGGACCAATCTTTTCTCTATAACATCATGGTTAACTAAGCATAGAATCTTTCTCTAAAACCACTGTTGCTAACTAATGTCTTTGAAAGTTTACACTGCTCTCTCTCCAAACCGATATGATTAATACAATTTAGCCGTTAGGACGTGTCATTTTTCCAAGGTAATGAACAAAATTCAATGTCCATAACTTAACTCGTTCATTTGGGGTATTCAGGTATTACTACATGTATGTTAACATGTTTTTTTTTAAAATGTCCAATACATTTTATTAATTTTAACTCATTCTGCGAATTGTTTCCTCGCCTATATGGTTGGGTTACTCATGGAGTCCAAATACAAAAATTTTTCGCTAAACTGCTCAGTGGGAAATCCCCATGTAGTTTGACGTAGTCTGTACCTATCGCCGATCTCGATGTCGCTTATGTAGGAAATTGAACTTTAATGCAATACATTTTCAATTCTGTAGGTTAGTTAGGTGAGTTTTTGTGGTTACTAGTTTGGACAGACAGACTGAAATTTTTCCAGCCCCTCAAGTAATAGGCTTCGCTAACGCTCAGCCCAATTAAAGTTTTCTCGGGAATTTATTTCATATTTTCAAACCCCTTTTGACGTTTTTGAAAGAACCCCAAAAATCAACACAAATCCATGGTTTTTTAAGAGGACCTTTTTAGTTCTCTTTAGGAACAAGAAGTGCCTTAGGAAAATGGCACTTAGCCCTGTTTAAAAAAAAGGGACGCTTTGCGCCACTTCCGGAGTGATAGATTGGATATTCTGGATGGGTAAGTCTTCTGGGGTTAAGGTAGGCGCGCCTCCTGCGAGATCCATGAGGATGAATTTAGAGCATAAATCTCAAGGTTCATATCTATCGGGAAAGAGCGAGGGAATCCAGTTCTAATTACAGCATCTCTGAAGCAAGGGGTAGGGGGTGATTACCACCCGAATTGTATATGTTAGGCAAGAAACCTTTGACTCTATGGAAAAAGTATCCCCCAAAACTACATATAACTCATCTCCCCGCAGTAGTTTAGGACCTATTCGAATTACCTCTTGCATCCCAGGCTGAATCTCTACATATACCGGTTTTGTGTAAAGTGCCGCTCCTGGATACCCATAGAAGTTTGCTAACAGATTTAAGTGACACATCGAGGTTGTTACTGTGCCCAGTTGTGGGTTTCAAACTGGAAAGATATATAAACCAGCCAGTAATGGACTCTTCTAGGGGGGACCTATCAAAGATTACCCTTGCATTCCCAGATATCTCGAGCATTTACGGTTTTTGTAAATGTGCGCGCTCCTGGGATACCCCATAGGGTTGCCAGATGATTTTATGTGACACATCGATATTGTTACTGTGCCCAGTGGTGGGTTTCACACTGGGGAAAAGAAATAAACTAGCCAAGTATATGGACTCTTCTAGTGGGAAACTATCAAATTTACACTTGCATCCCCCAGAATTCTCTACATTCATACGGTTTGTTTTAAAGTTGCCTAGCTCCTGAGGATACCCATTAGATAGTTGCACAGATTTTAAGTGACGACATCGAGTGTTATACTGTGCCCAGTTTGAGTGTTTACAGAACTGGGGAAAGAATAAACCAGTCCAGTAATGGGGCTCTTCTAGGGGACCATATCAAAATTACCCTTGCATCCCAGAATCTCGACCATTTACGGTTTGGTAATTGTGCCGCTCCTGGATTACCCATAGAGTTTGCACATGATTTAATGTGACACATCTGAGTGTGTTACTGTGCCCAGTGTGGGTTCAACTGGAAAGAAATAAACCAGTCAGTAATGGACTCTTCTAGGGGTCTAACCAAAATTTTACCCTTGCATCCCAGAATCATCGAGCCGAATATTTAAGCGGTTTGTTAAATCTGGGTGCCGGCTCCTGGATTCCCCTTATAGCGTTGCAACAGATTTAGTAGTGACACATTCGAGTTTGGTTTACTGTGCCCAGTGTGGGTTGCAAACCTGGGAAAGAATAAAACCTCAGCCAATAATGATGGGCTCTTTCTAGGGTGTGGACCTATCAAATTTACCCTTGCATCCCAGAATCTTTTCGACATTTATCAGGTTTGTAATGTGGTCCGCTCCTGGTCTCCATTGAGTTTTGTCACAGATTTAAGGAGTGACACGTCCGAAGTGTTTATTACTGTTGCCCAGTGTGGGTTCAACTGGAAAGAATAAAACCAGTCAGTAATGGACTCTCCTAGGGGAGAGGGAAAACTTTATGAAACTAAGTTTCGAGTCACAGACAAACGACTTGATTTTAAGAAGAAAATAGTCTGAGTTTCTTCAATAGTATTTGTAATGGTTTTGGTGCCTATTTTCTTAAGTTGAATTACCGATTGTGTTTCAATCAGCAAATTAGTACATTGACGGGAAAGAAGGAAATAAAATATGAGAATATATAAATATATTTACTGTATGGAAACCAAAATTGACAGTTCAGTATAGTTACTTATGAAGAGTCGTAATGCACTCTTAAAACTAACCCTAACATTCACAACCTCACTGCTATGGGGGAAAAATTTCTCACATCGTCTTTTGTATGCTCCATGTGTTTTCGATATTGACGTCACATTTATGTATTTTATTTTCGGCTCACTCAACGATTAATTGTTGGTAAGCTCTCTTTTATTATACCTACAAAAATTGCCTTGGAGATTAAACTGAAAATATATGGCAGTTTTTTGAAAAAACAAGACCCATACTTTCATTAATGAATTAGTGTGGTTTCTATTTAACCGAAAAAAGCAATTTGTACCGAAGGCTAACAAGATCTCGATACCAGGACACTTTCGCACCTCCTTTAAATTGAGCTTGTTTTCTTGGCTGTGCGTTATCAAAAAGCTAATGATTCAAATAGACTGACAAACCCTATATCATTTCTGAAAAAAAAGTGTCAGTGCACACAACTGAAAACCAACCCTGTGGCTTGAAGTATTGCACGACGAAAGTTAATATCTAGTTAAAATAATATTTAATTTTAGGATTTGATTTTAAAAACAAACTGAGTAAAAAATCATTAAGCCATTTTAAAATGAGGACATGAGTAACATTAACTCTTTGGACACAGTGAGAAAGCCCGGTATTCGGACAACATGGTGTAGGGGGGTACTCCCTAATTGGTTGATTAAATAGAGATAAAGGAAATACTTAATATACCCATATTAAACATTTGAGATTCGCTCAGCCACCCGTAAATATTATTTGTTAATATTTCAGGACGAAATTTTAAACGAAAATGGAAAGAATTATTATTTCAACTTGCAAAAGTTTTCTTATTCATACATGGATAGAATTATGGCCTATCTCCAAGGATATAATATTAATGAAGTCCATATATTTCTCCAATGGGACTATTCATCATATCGGTTGAAGGATTTTAGTCTGTTTTTATATCACAAAGATCAGAATCAAAGTGACGGTCTTAGAGTGATTGGCATAGTGACGTGAATGACAGGTCAATTCTACCATGCCACTTGCTCATAGTCTCCCTGTTGTTGTTTTTTTTGAGCCCTGGATTTTTCCAAATAATCATCTACTACTTTTAAACTGTAATTCTAGACAAACAAGCGTTCTCCGCCTCAAACAGATAAGGAATTTTCAGATATTCAAAGAGGCTAAAAATTAATCTCTTCCGCCAGTTTTCTACATTCAAAACCAATATTATTTTCTAAATACCTTTCTTGGAAAATTAACATTAAATATAAAATTTGAAAGAAAAACAAAAATAAGTTAAAAAATATAGTTCTCGACCTATGACGAGTTTCTCATCGCTCGTTCTTACTATTGGAGTTGTGTCGGGTTTTGCAGTTCTGTCTATGGTGGAAGTATTGATAACTACAACAACTAACATAAAATACTGTAGAAATAGCCGCATAATAAACATAATACGAAGCTGCACGGTGATATTGTAATATCCTAGTCAAACTGGGAATATTGTTCACGCGCATCGCTCCCCTGTGACCGTCAAGAGTAGAGGGCTGTCTCACTCTGCTATTCTGTTGTGTCGGGTGCAGGCTGTCCTATTGAAATGGGATGTAATTGAATAACTAACACACTAACACAAAATACTGTAGAATAGAGCATAGCAGATTAAATAACCATAATACGAGCTGTCTGATAATGTATCCCTAGTCACTGGCAATAATTGTCACGGGCCCCTTGTGACTCGTCTCAAGAGTAGAGGCTTTGTTTGTCTCACTCTGCTCATTGTTGTTGTAGTCCGGGTGCAGGCTTTCTATTGATGGAAGTATTGATAAATAATACACTAACAAAAATTACTGTAGAATAGCGCAGCTTAATCAACATAATAGGAACAGCTGGTGATTATGTATATATCTTAAGTCCGGGGAACTCATTGTCACGCCCCTGTGACCGTCAAGAGTAGAGGCTTTTTGTCTCACTCTGCCTATTCTGTTGTGTCGGGTGCAAGGCGACTGTCTATGATGGAAGTGTATTGATTTTTTTTAAACCCCGTTTATAAAAAAACTACACACTACAAAAAACTGTAGAATAGCAGCATAATAACCTAATACGAGCTTGATGATAATGTCATCCTAGGTCACTGGGAATATTGTCTCACGCCCCTGTGAGACCCGTCAAGAGTAGAGGACTGTCTCACTCTGCTATTTGTGTGTGTGTCGGGTTGCAGGCTGTCTATGAGGGAAGGAAATTTATAACTAATACACCATAGAATCAAAATACTGTAGAATAAGCAGCATAATAAACTAATACTGGGAGCTTGCTGGTAAGAATGTATCTTAGTCACTGGTAACATTGTCACGACCCCCCCCCTGTGTACCGTCAAGAGTTAGAGGGCTTGTCTCGGCTCCTGCTATTGTGTTTGGTGTCCGGGTGCAGGCTTGTGTATGATGGAAAAGGAATTTATAACCTTGTACACTAAACAGAAATACTGTCAGAATGAATAGCGATCAATAATAACATAATACGAAGCTTGCTGATAATGTCATCTTAGGTCGACTGTAACATTGTCCAACGCACGCCCCTGTGGACCGTCAAGAGTAGTAGAGGCTGTCTCACTCTGCTATTGTGTTTGTGTCGGGGGTTGCAGTGCTGTCTATGATGGAAGAATAGAAGTTGATTAACTATACCACTAACAAAATTACTGTAGAAAAAATAGCAGCATTAATAACATGAATAGGAGCTGCTGGATAATGTATTCTGTAGGTCACGCTGGAACCATTGTCACGGCCCACTGTGACCGTCAAGAGTAGTGGCTAGTCTCGCTCTGCTATTGTCTTGTGTCGGGAGAGCAGGCCTTGTCTATGAGGGATGTATAGCCGCACACCAAGACACCCCTGGCAAGACCGCTTGCACCTCCCCATTGTTCTAGTGGCTTTTTTTTTCCCTAAACCTGATTCTGGGTATCAGTATTAATTAGCAATAGTTTGTCACACCTCGTTATTCAGTGACTACATACTGTCTAATGTCATATGCATTGTGTTCTTACTATGGACCACATGAATATAAATAATGATGTGGAAAGCGATACTAAGTGTTTACCAATTCTATTATGAACTGACCTTTTTGTTGTGGTTTTTTTTAAATTCTCAAGTATTTTTTTAGTAGATTTCGCCAATGAAAAATCCACACGTATTTGTTCTTGTTTTTGTTCTTTTTTTTTTTTTGACAAAATGAAGGCATTTCTATTAAATTCTTACAAAGACTGTAGTGTTATGTTTTATGATTTACTACACAATAGTGTAAGTGTTTAAAAAAAAACCGTGCGAACAAACACTTAAGGATGGGTCGCTAATAATACCTTGCTAATTTTTTTTAAATAAAGGGGGGAAACGGAATTTAATGCTGAGAAAATTAAAAAAAGTTTTTAAGTTGTGTTAATTACTATCGAAGATTTGTTGGTATTGGTCTATATTGGTTGTGTTTTTGTAGGTGGCGGATGTTTGTAGTGTGGCCTTCCTAGCAACAATAATGGTCTAGGAAATGAACCTCCAAACCGTGGTTGCTTCTAAAAAACTTTAGATACTAATGATTTGTTAAAGTGATATCATACATCATTATAAACGCTTACTAAAGACTTTTTACTGGAAGATACCTTTAAAATAACTTCCACTTTAATTTTGATGACATTTGGAAAGGTCGTATCCGAAGATAAAAAAGATAAATACTATGAAACAAATTAAAAGGTGAGATATATAATTATGCCAAATATAAAATGTAACAAAACACGGATTACGAGGGTTAACAGGAAGCATCATAACAACAAATAATGACTCTCACAAAGTAAACCGAAACCGGACCGCATTGTGCTGTATTATTAAAAACAAGAATTAACGAAGTAACCTGAGAGGCACGATTTGGTTGAGTAGCACATGACATTGCTAAAGTAAACAAACAATGATTACGAAAAAAACCCAGGATACAACCCATTTGATGGTTAACAAACCGCATCACTCATTTCATGTATAAAAAACCAGGACTTACGAAGTAACCAAAAGGTGTCTCCGTTAATTAAAGATATTTTATAACACAGAACTTACGTTGCCTTTAGGTTGGTTTTTTACAAATCGTACTAACAAACATCTAACGAAGTATACTAACAAAAAAATTTTAACAGGTTATTAACAACCAATTGTACTGTGAAAGAAAGCGTTAAATTTTTAAAACAAACCCCAAAATGTTATCGGAAATTTTATGTTACTAAATTTTCTTTACCGCTCTCCTAATAAAACTGAGATGTTGAAGTTTGAATACTTCAAACATTTAAATTATTACAAGATTTCAAAAGAATTGAATTAAATTGAGTGTGTTTTCCGTTGGCATAGTTTAGTTCAACTAAAAAGTATTAAATTTTCGATTTTGGTCTTAATTTTTCACATATTAAATAAAAATTATAACTCACCGATGAATATTCAGAAATCGAAGTTGTTTTTTCGTGATATTTAAAAAATTATTAGGAAACGTTTCTTCTTTAATACTCTACACAGGGAGATAATTTATTTATAGAAATTAAAGAAATTAAAAGATGATTTTTTTCGGACTTATCGTTAAATATTTAAAAAACTCCAATCTCCTTGTGTGAATTGTTAAAGGTTTGAGGTATTACATGCATTGTAGGACGACACCTACCGTGATGAGATTAAACAAAACGTTTGCGTTGGTGACATCACAAGACACGTCTTTGTCTTTGGTGACAGTGAACCTGTCAGGTGTTTTATATTCTCATTGAATATTCTTTTTAAAGGCTGCAAAATATTAAAATAGAATTAAATCTACGACCCTTTAGAGTTTTTATAATTTTGGAAAACTTTATGAATAGTTGCTTTAGCAAGTTTTTTTTTGTTATTTACTTTAACTTGTTTATGTGACAAAAAAGGAGACAAGCAAATTCATATTGCTTCAACTTTGTTGGAACTACACGAGACCTTGAAATGGTTTACAATTGCTTTCCAGTTTTTTTAAATACTTTTTTATTTTTTTACAAAAATGATTGTGTCTGGACCTTTTTAAGTATCCATATTTCAGGACATCTAAAATATCAGAAAATAAAATGAAAGAAAAATATTTATTATTACCACGAGGAGATATAGAAATTCAAAAAAAGAACTTTTAGGGACATCATTAAACATGATGTCTAGAAAAAAATAAATAGTTGAAAATAAGGGAAAATGAACTTTTAAACATCATTTTCCATTAAAAATATGGATAGAAAGACCATGCATTGTGTTATTTGAAAAAAAAACTTTAATTGCCTTAAAGAAAAGTCATTATTCAAAAAAAAGTAATTTTCTTTAAATTATATTTTAATTAAAATAAACAATTTCTTTCCTTGGGTTAAAAAATCCATACTTCCGGGAAACTATACATCCATATGCTTACCGTATTTATATTCGATTTTATACTTTAATTTTGCCAAGTTTAGAAAAGAAAAAACAAAATTTTGTTAAATTAACTTTTTGTATTTTTGTATGGCCCCCAAATTTCACCTCTCTTGGTTGAAAAACATGTCTAAACAAATTTAAGTAGGCTTTTTTTAACGTACAAATAGAAGAAAAATTTGGATATTGAGTCGAACCTTTCATGATTTACAACTAATAAACTGTACTACTGGTAGAACTAAAATATCTTTGTAATAAATTATTACTTACCGAGAGCAATCTTTAGTTTTGTTTCCTAATATCACTAAAAGTCTGTATTCATTTTATAAACTGCCCAAAGTTAGAAGTAAGTAACTGAAATAATCATAATTATGTTCTGTCAAAACTGTTTTAGAGCAATTAAATATGATGCCTAAATTGTACGAGCAGAATAAATTGGTTTATGCCTATGTAGGAAGTTAAGGAAGCTAAGAAAGGCTATTGTTTTTATATTGGAAATATTTAGAAGCTGTAAATCTGATGCCAAAAATATAATTGAAAAGACGATAAAATAAGTGGCAGATCCTGGAGAGTGACGATTTAATGACAAAGATTTACCCTCGGACTTTATAAGTAGAATCAAATCAAAGGGGGTTTTCGTTAGGGTTGCCAAGGAAAACTTAATGTTAAAACTTCAGATTTAAAGTTTTATAAGTAGGAATATTCAGGCCTTAGCAATTCTGGCATTTGCACCTTCAAATCCTAATAATTTAATAGAACCAAGAAATAATTTTCAAAAATATAAATTGATATGTTTTGTATTAAATCAATGAGTTTTTTTAATACTTAAAAATT
>NW_025781746.1:0-39821 GCF_021130785.1 Homalodisca vitripennis | reverse complement strand
GAGAGAAAAACAGATGAGACTGTCCATAGCTTGGCAAACCACCTCACGAGTTTTGTCTGTTCGCAAAGGTATTAAAAATTAGTATATATACATTACATTTTATTTTATTTCCAAATGTATAAATCATGTATAGATATGATATGGTAGTTTAATTACTAACGCTTTCATTTATTGTATATTACATATGTAGCGAGATAGACTCATTTTAGATATCATTATTCATGGGAGCAAATGGACGGTACAGCCACTGAACCGCAGTGTATAGGACTTTAATATCGCACTTCCCTGTACGTGTAATATTCGGGGGCTAATTTCGTAATAAGTTCACCAGTTTACTATGGGAACAGCCGTAAAACTAATTGTAAAGATAACTGTCCTGTATTCCTAATTTTTTTTATTATTTTACACTTGACATTCCCTACATATGTCTAAATTAATATTAGAATCATAATGAGAAAGAAATTACTAGAGTTTTCAAAAAAATTATTTTATGTTCGAAATGTCCTACATCACTGGTAAAAAAATTTATTGCACTTTTATAGTTTTCAAACATTTTTCCTACATTTATAATAAAAACAATATATGAAAAAAAATAAATCCATTTTCATAAGTTATATGTATTATTTATATTTTAATTTATCTCAGTGTATCAATACATTAGGGAGGAAAACGGATCCCTTACACTGTAACATTTTCATCGTATATTGCGGAACATATCAATATTGAGAAAACAACGCAGCACAGGTTAAAGAACATATATATCTGATCAATGCCGAGAACGAGTGCATTTATCTTGTAACATATTGTTCCACACAGAGAGAAATATAGGGTTTCAAACAACCTGTTTCACATTAACCAATCCATTATGCTTCCGCAACCTCTGACCTTCACTCGAAACTCCATATACAGAATCCAAGAAAGCTGCAGTTTTTATTTCTTCTGTTTCGCGACCAGTAGATACGCTTCTAAAACACAAAATGTTGAATATTTATTGCAGTGACTAGTAGAGAAGTAATGTAAAGCCAAATAAATAAATAAATTTAAACCACGATTAATACAAAATCCATAAATAAAGGGCGATAGAATAGTTTCATGATAAAATAAGTTTTTATTTTTTATACCACTCTAATTTTTTATCAAAATTAAAGTTCAGATAAATTATGCAGTTACTAACTATTTAATGTACATCAGAATTTTGCGTTTCTGTCTAACAGAGTTATTTAATACATGCAATAAAATACTTTTAAAAGACATGCTTTAAAATCTAAATACTTTTGTTTGCGTTGCAGAGAAATAGACATAATGCAAATCACGAGCAGTTATTAAAACCACAGACCACAAAATAAAATATATCACACTTCAGTTGAAAGTATTGTGTTGCCTTCTCATTAAACATACTTGTAAGTGTAATAGTTATAGTTAAATATTTGGAAAGCTGTTTAATAAAGTTTATTACGGTTCGTGTTACGCATAGCGATGCATCTTTTTTTCTATACCCACTTCTAGAACAGAGTTTCATAAAGTATGGTATTAAATATGTATGAAAGATGTATGTAATATGTGTGTTAATGACCGAAATAAGTTGTTTAATTTTCTTTCAGAAAGGGAGTGCTGATGACCGAGTGGTCTAAGACGACGGACTGTGGATTTAAGCCTGTCTGTGAACATTGAACTTAGCAGTACCAGCAAACTTGTACTGTATTGACTCTTCTCCATATTCTGTTTGATAAAATCTATGCACGGACCAGTGGCTCATAAAAACGGGCAGAATAAGACGTAAAGGGATTCAAATCACCCAAAATGAGATACTTTATTCACCATTGCTTACAGGACTACTTGTCTTGTAAATGTTTTCTGAAGAAAAATATGTTTTATCAAACAAAATAAATTAAATTCGAAATAACTTCTTAGCTCTAAATATAAATAGAACTATCATTTAATCATATAAAATTGGATTATAATTGAATTTTTCTTTTAATTTAAAAATAAAACGTACTTATTCTTTATTATAATCGAAGCTAAATATATCTGAATCGAAACTTTGCGAAGCACATATTAGTATTACGTGTATTCATTTAATGTTACATTTGGCACAGACTCAAAGTGAAACCGTAATTATAGTAATATTCCTTAAAGAAGATTTTCTAAAACCTTTCAAACTTGTTGTATAAAATATATTCTGTCTTTTAAATATAAAATGTCTATGCAATTAACCTTAGAGTACAATTAAAGTTAAAAAAGTTAACAAATATTGATATGACTTGTACTATCTTGCAATATCATAATTCCTTCTAAAATTCATTTGTATCAATATAATACAATATTCCCTCCAAAAGAGAGCGAATAATAGTCGACAACAAATATCCCACACAAAAATCGTAACTTGAATATAAAACTTCTACTTAGCAAAATCGCACGTCGAACGGTTTTGGAAAATAGAAAGAACGGGTGCACTACTAAAATAATACGTCAATCAAACACTGCAAAACCCGCAAAGATTCGCGAGTCGGCGTTTACATACCCTTTTCCCTAACTTTAACTACCACACCATAGACTGCATTGATTGGCCAATCACAAGGCTACAGAAACTAATTGTCAATTGTTCTACCTCTATTGTAACTAGGTATCGTAGTTAACTTCCTCATAAATCGCTGTCTTTCTGTACCAGTCCTACCTTCGCGTGCCCTTTTTAGAGAAATTAAATTTTGATAAGTTAATAAATTTTTTTAATGTAAATCTATTAAATGTATAATAAATAGATAAAAATATATTTATATTTTAAAATATTTTCTGTAGTTCCTTATAATTTTAAATTTAATTTGCCAGTGTAGCATATGCTACAGTAACAAACTAAAAGTCAGTTATCAAGAGTTTCTTAATATAAATCCTAGAATTAACATCTGTGAATATTCTAGATTGTTTCTATTTTTTTTTATTTCTGAGATCTTCTTCTGTTATATATCTAGAGCTAGACTATCTCCTACTGATTGGATAGTTGAATTAATTGACTAAATTAGTAAATTTTTTTAACGTTGATAGAAAAGGATAGTAAAATAAAAAATGTAAATAACAATTTTACCGTTCTAACAACTCTTATAAAATGCATATATTTCAAATTATTTCTGTCTTTATTTTGCATAATTAGTAGTGTTATAGTCTTTATATCTACGATACTTGCAGAATAAAATATCTCTTATACGTGGGAGACACAATAGATTACCTGCAGGAGAGCGTGCAGCCCCTGTTGAGTTTCTTAAGAATACCTCGGAGAAACCTGGTCGTGAATCTCATGAGCAGCTGATAGCAAAAAAAGGACAAGCACACCAAGAACGCATCCTCTAAGAAGACGAAAAGCTCCAACTAAATGATTGTGCGCGACCATGAGGAGGAGACCATACTATCCTGAAACTATTTCTGCAACAAAACCAGTCTTAACGATCGATATCGATATTTGCCTACAGAAGATACATCATAATTACTCGACACAGGGGGACTCCAAGTATTCTCTGAGTAGTGGATGGCATATTTAATAGCTATTTTTACAGATCGTGAAGAACTAAAATCTTGGCTTATCTGATGTCAAAAACGCTTCTGTAAACAATAAATTACCATTATGTGAAACTAGTTTGCTACAGTATTATTATACACGATGCGTTTATCATCAGTTAAAAGTAACTCATAATCCGTAATCTTCTAATTGACCATGAAATCGGTTTCCTCATGATTGATATCCTGAAATATTTCGGGAATTTAATTTAGATTTTAAAGTGGTGTAAACTGGTTAATATAGATAATAATCACTTAAATCACTCTTTGCATCAATCAGAAAAAGTAAAAAAACTAACATCGATAAAAACATTTAATGAACTATACTTATAAATAACTACTATATAATTATATATAAAGGGACAGTTTAAACCTTAAAAATGGTTACAAATATACCACTTAGGGTTAGTTATGAAATTATAATACAAACATTTTTATGATACTTTAAGTTAAGATATGATTTAAGTATAATGGTTTACACAAAGAAGAGAAACAGACAAAACTTACTATATTTATAATTAGACGTAATGGTGACTTTACATAAAATTCAAGTTTGGTACCGGAAAAGTCTTAATGTTATATAAACACGTATAATAACGCAAGTTTTTAAATATCGAAATAGTACAAAAATACTCATAAATGTAATTAAAAAATGGATAATTTAGATTATTTTAATACATTGGCAACCACATTCTGAGAAAATCATAATAACAGCGTTAAATTAGCAAATTACTAATGATGCTGTGGATAATGCTAATAAATAAATTCATAATCACAAGTGAATGCTTCAGTTGAGTCATATTAATAATAGTGTGTCCTCAAATGGAACGTTATTTATTGTATGGCCGGTAGCGCGTTGTGTACAACCATCTGGTCATGTCCTGCACAGCCTCTGATATCGGTTAGTATTCACCGTTTAAACCATGGTTCACGGACTTCAGCAGATATAATTTGATACACAAAATCATACGTAGGCTGGACCTTATTATATTGCCGGTAGCGTTTGTGCAAATCCTCTTGAACATGTTCTATATAGCCTCTGATATCGCTTAATATTCACAGTTTATATTATTGTTCCAGTACTTTAACAGATGTAATTTGATACGCAAAATCATGCGTAGGCTGGACGTTATTATACACCGTGTCCCAAAAAAAAAAACTGAACAACTTTATAATGTATTTGTTGCACCTTTAAGTTTATTTTCTCTTTAAAAAAATAGATAAAAAATTTAAAATCATTCATCAAAATATAAGAAGCCTAAGAAGTAATTTTGATTTTTTTTCTAGCTGAAGCTATTGCGAATAATATTGAGCCAGATATAATTATTTTATCGGAGATATGGATCAATGAAATAGAATCAAATTTTTATACAATACCGGATTATAAACATTTTTTTAAGTGCAATGAAACATATAGGGCTGGTGGAATTGCTGTTTACATTAAAAACTCATTTGTAAACGTTAAATGCCTAGATGTGAAGTGCGATACAGCTGACATTCTTTTAATCTCTTTTGAATTTTTAAATCAAACTTTTCTTTTATTAGCAATATTAGATTAATTTTTCACTCTGTGGAAGTATTTATAAATGAACTTTGACAATTTTTTTGTAATGTAAATATGAATTTTAAAAAATATTAGAAATTTAATTTGGATAGGAGATGTAAATATAAATTTAGTGGGAGTGAGGGAGTTAAATGCGGATACTGACAGTTATAGAACAGTGATGACAGTAAACGGGTTTGAGTGTTTAGTCGAAGAGCCAACACGAGTAACAGATCAGTCCGAGACCTGCATTGATCATGTTTATGTCCGGGTGGCCAACAAGAACACGGTTTTCTGTGGATGCCCGCGGTTATACATGCCGGCATTACGGACCACTCTATGGTTCAGATTAGCGTGGCGGTGCGGTTGTTGTTTGGGAGGGGGCAGAGCCGGTCTCGCCCTCCACCCCTCCCTCCCGCGGCCCGCACACGTAATATGCTACGCTCTCCTCAAAACAGATGTTAAATAATGCCGACTGGTCGGATGTATACAAACATTCTGATGTGTCGGCTGCTTTTGACTCTTTCTTTTCTATATTTCAACAATTGTTAGTTAACATCAATCAACTTTTATCGTCGAGAACTCTTTTTCAGTATAAGAAAATTAAACCCTGGATAAATAATGCGATTTGTTCGAGGATTAAGAGAAGAAACTTACTCTTCAGTCATGTTAAAAAGCATCCTTACAACGAGAGCCTTAAAAAATTATTACCTAACATTCAGGAATAAATTACAGAACGATATAAAATTATTAAAAGATCGTTTCTATAGAGACAAATTTAATAAGTGTGAAGGAAATTCTAAAGCAACATGGAAAGTAATAAATGAAGTAACAGGACAAAATAAAGCAAATAGAAGTCAGATAAGGCTAGAAATAGGCGATATGACAGTTTCTGATTCACACATTATATTAAATCGATTCAATGAGTATTTCTTAGATATAGTGAATAATTTAGATTTGAACAAAAATGTGAATGATAATTTCTTGTCTACGCACTATAACAATTATTTTCCATGTAGAATGGAAGATCATTCGATTTTTATTGAACCAGTTTTAGCTGAAGACTTGCTGTGTGTTATAAAATCTCTAAAGAATAACACTGCGCCTGGTATTGATGGAATAAACACTTGTACATTAAAGGAAGTTTCTGAGAATATTTTAGATGTTTTTCTGTATATTGTATACAGTTATATATTGTATATATAACTGTATACAATATACAATATATTGTATATTGTATATATTGTGTATTCTGTATATTTTCTGTATATATAATCTTAGCTTCCAAACTGGCATTTTTCCAACTAAATTAAAAAAATGCTGTTGTCATACCAATTTTTAAGAGTGGTTCCAGTTTATTATGCAGTAATTATCGTCCGATATCATTGCTTTCTTGTTTCTCTAAGGTTATTGAGAAGGTAGTGAAGCATAAACTTATGAAGTTCTTAAGTAAAACAAATTTTTCTAGTACCAAACAGTTTGGATTTAGATCCGGACTAAACACTGAACATGCCTTATTAAACTTTATGACCAATGTTTATGATGGAATTAATGTCGGAAAAAATGTTAGTGGCCTATTTTTAGATATCAAAAAAGCCTTTGATACAGTTGACCATAATATTCTTTTGGAAAAGCTTTATCGGTGTGGCATTCGGGGAGTTGTATATGATTGGTTTCAGAGTTACTTGCTGAAGAGAAAGCAATGTGTCAAAATTAATGCTGTATGTAGTGACATGGGGGTAATTAAAAATGGTGTACCACAAGGATCAGTTCTTGGAGCTATTTTATTCATAATATATATAAATGATTTTTGTAATGCTCGCTTTCAAGGTACTTTAACATCTTTTGCGGATGATACTGCCTTGTGCTATACCAGCAAGGATTTGGACTCAGTACGAGTAGCAATGAGTCGTGACCTTGATGCGATACAGTGGTGGTTCACTGTAAATCATATGCAACTGAGCGTTTAAAAAACAAAATACATACATTTTTCTTTAAAAAAAGAAGTTAATTTTTCAGTACCGATTTTATATAGGTGTGCAGATTGTATTAGTCAACAAATTCGTTGTAAAAAAAGTAAATGTTCTGTTTTGGGTAAAACCAGTGAAATAAAGTATTTAGGTGTACATGTTGATAGTGAAATGAATTGGAAGATACATATAAGTTAATTAAATAGTAAAATAAATAAAATCCTAAGGTTTTTTTATTTTTTAAAAAGTATGTGTGGTGAGAGAGTTTTGCGTACAGTTTATTTTTCAATGGTGCAGAGCAGAATAGAGTATGGAATAGTATTTTGGGGCAATACATATATTTCTTACTTGAACTCAACATATCTACGGTAGAAGCATTTGGTAAGAATAATCTCAAATAAAACTAAATATGAACCTTCTCGTCCATTGTTTTTAGACCTAAACATTTTTCCTCTGAGATATTTATATGTATTCAAAGTCTTAAAACTTTTTTACTGTAGAAGTGGAAATATTCCAGCCAATGTAAATACCTATAAATTGAGATTAAGAAATGCAAATAAATTTACAATACCTAAGCCAACAATATCTTTTTACACTAGAACACATAATTTTATCGCACCAAAGATTTTTAAGTAAATAATACCTGATTATATTAAATATTCATACAACAAAAATATGTTTTTGAATAGACTAAAATCATAGATCTTTCATTTGGAAGATATTGAGTTTTTGTTTAATATTATACAATAGCTTACTTATTCAGATGATCAGTGTTTATCAGTAATGTATGGTTAATTATACTAAATGTTAATATACAAAATTTTTTGTTTTTATTATGATGACCTTAAATATTCTCGAACTCATAAGATTTAAGTAGATACTGGTGGAAATTAAAAACTGCACCTTTTTAGAAATATTCAGGTTTATTAAATCAATCCAAATTTCAATTATTAACCTTGTATTCCACCAATGAAATGTTTTGCACAATAGTTTAAAAATTACTACTTCCTTAGGCAAGGCACTTTCGATTTAACATGGACTCACTGTCCTCCAAATACGTGTGTATAAAATATAAAATAAAATAATAATCTTGAATAAATTTGTATGAAATTAAATAAATAGGCTTCTTCTCAAAACTAACAAAATAAAAATTATAAACTTCTTTAAAATAAAATTCTCAAACAAATCTAAACAGTTCTCAACAGGAATTTTTCACAAGTTCCTACAGGATATATGGTGCAGCACCTGCAGCTCTTAATTTTAACTAGAATCCCTACAATTTCAATTAAATTTTTACGTTTGACTTTAAATAAATAACTCCTTTACAATTTAGATATATATTAGTTCACACTCAACAGAAATTTGATCGTTAATTTCAAATTTCAATTCCAATTTCAAATTAATTCACTTCTTAAATTTTCAAATTTCAAATTTAGAAAAATTTAATAATTCAGTCAAAAGTACTTAGCTCTTTGGTCGTGAAGGTCTTGGAGTTCGGTATTAAAAATAATCTATACCAACGGATCCTACGCCCGACACTACTTTTAAAACTCGCACTAAAGACTTTACTCTATCGCTTCTCAACTCGGAATGGAAGCAGAGCGTGTTTTCTTGGCCTGCACCGACTACGCTCCTGTTCCTGCAGGCCTGTTTGAATCACTCTCAACGCAGGTTCGCCACCTAACAAAAGATTGAGTCGACTGTAGACTATTGTTTAGCATTCACTGCCATTAAGTCAGGTCTAGACCAGATTCCAAGCGCGTTGTGCCTGCCGCTGGATTACAATATAAATTTACTTTTTTATTCCCTATCCATTTACAATTCTAAAATAAAATTTTATTTATTAAATTTTTATTTTTATTTAAAGTATACCATGTAATTGGTATACACACCCCCCCTTAAAGCGCTTGGTATCTGCCAAGTTTAATACTTAAATCTAAGAAATTTATCTCACATCCCTTTAGAAATTGTATTTCCACCTAGCCTTAACATGCATCATCAAATCTACAAAACCTTTTTTTTTAATTTATAATATTTGTTTTAATTTATTTTTGATAAATAGTTTGTAAGAAGTGGCAGCATACTAGTTTGTCAAGTTATTTTAACCAAGCGTTAATTATTATAAATTCTTTTTAAAAGAGTCCATACATTATCAGATTGTTTTTTGTAAACTTAACAATTAAATTCCCCAATAGAAACCTTGACCTAAACTATGGCAAATATTAAGAGTCCAATTGCCACCTACCTTTTTACAATTCTAAGTCCTACCATAAAGATAGTCCATCCAGATAATCCTTCACAATGGGTAGAACGAGGTAGTCGGTGGTTGTTGTTGTGGGATGTTTATTGCAGGTCCGGTCCGTAATTAGTTGGGTCGTCCTTGGAACCTTTGCCCTGCACGGCTGTGTGTGTTGGCTCGCCCATTCACTGGTTGTCGCAGCTTCATATAGAATTAAAACATATCCCCAGACGGGGGTGTCAGTTCTTATTTTATTATTTTTACCTATACCGTTGTTTATCATAGAAATAACAGTCTTTTTTCTTCTGTTTCCCCTCTTCCTTGGCATAAATTTTTATCAAAACTAACAAGTTTAAATTAATATTCCAACATTCGTGTTAGTTATTAATTTACATACAAACATAAATAACACATGTTAATAACATTAATTACGGACCATGAGTTTCGGATTTGTGCATTATTCAGAAAATAAATACTGAATTGTTTTAATACACTCCTCCTCTCCCAAACCATGTAGTTATCGCAACTGTTTACTTCACCTGTGCCCTTTTATCTAAATCATAAACTTTTTTATTCCTCTTGAGGTTTTCTTCAAGTTTAAAATACATTTTTACAACATTACAATTCAAGTTAATATTTACAATTTAACAGGGCTGTAGAATTTCCTCAATTGTTCAATATATTTTAATTTAAATCTTCCTTGTCACTGAAATTTCTCAAATCAAACATACATACATACAGCGTACATCCAATATAGTTTTTCTTCATTCTTACAACTAATTTAATTCGTCATAATTTTTAATCAGTTCTTTTTTTTTATTTTGTAATTCAAATTATTTACCCCTCGGTAATTATATTGTTTTTTGTTATATTTAAATATGCATTCTTCTTTCCCCCAGTGGGTTTCACATCCTGCAAGTGTATTCTACGGAATTCATTCAATTCTTTTAAATTTTGAACCACATATGAGTTGGAGCTAATAATTGAAATTATTCTGAATGGTCCTTCATATTTCAGATCTAGCTTATATCGCTGATTTGTAATTCTACAATAGACTACATCATACATTTTTAATTGCCTGTGATTTCGGTTGTATCGGTTTCTTCTCGAATTCAGCTCATTTTGTCTTTTTAAATTTTGAATAGCTTCAACCATCTTTGCATTCTTATCTTTGCTCCATTTTTCATCACAAATATCTTTGATTTGCCATTTTAGTGACAAACCATCATTTGCTTTGAAACTGAACATCAATTCAAATGCAGACGACTTTATGCTTTCATTGTGACAAGTATTTAGGGCCATTTGCACATGGTACAAATCCTTGTCCCAATTCTTTTTACAGTCATGATAATAAGCTGTCAGAATTTGATTTAAATTTCGAATTTGCCTTTCACTTTTATTTCCTTGAGGAGTATAAGGTATAATGGTCCTTTGTTTTATGCCCAAATTAAACAAATAATTTTTGAACTCCTCGCTGACAAAATATGTTCCATTATCCGTCACGAATTCTTCAGGCAAAGAAAAATTTTTGAAAATATTATTTTCTAATGCATTAATTACATTACCTGAGGTGCATTTCCTGAGTGGCATTATCCAATTATATTTGGTGAAGTCATCTACAGCTATCAGGATGTATTGCATTCGATTGGAAGACGCAGGTAATGGCCCATAAATATCCATATATAACTTCTGCATTGGACGACTGCTCAGATTGCTGTTCAAAGTTCCTTGGTCCCTCCAGTTGCTACTTTTTGCTTTCAAACACACTTCACAACATTTTACATTATTTTTCACATAATCATTTAGTTTAGGGTGATAAAACCTTTCATTTATTTTCTGTTGTGTTTTTAAAATGCCGAAGTGACAGCCAGACAATGAGTTGTGATAATACTCGTATACGACCTTGAATAAGTGCTCAGGTAAATAGATCCTTTTAGAATTGTTTTTATTGTTCACATAAAATAACACCCCTTTTTCCACACTGTAAACATCACTATTGGTATAGTTCAATACACCCTCCATAATTTTAGTTATATTTACATCCTGCTTCTGATGCGTTTTTAAGTCCATAAAGCTAAAAAGGCATCGTACTTATACTATTTATAGACACTGTTTCCTCTCTTATTACTAAGTCCTTATTATTTACAGTTTCATTGTTCATTTTTATAGAGTTATCATTCATCTTGTCCTTATTCGCTAATTTTTCTAGTTCATGTAACACATTGTGGTCAACTTCACTATCTTGAAATAATCTAGATAAATAGTCCGCTACTGGGTTCTGATTACCTTTAACATGCGTAATTTTAAATGGTAGAGACAATATAACCTCCACCCAGCGCCCTAATTTTCCTAACTTACGAAAGTGGGACAATACCCAAGCCAATGCTGAGTTGTCGGTCACTAAGTTGAATGGTCTCATTTCTAGGAAATTACGGTATTTATTTATTGAACAGACAACTGCCAAAGCTTCCTTTTGATAGGTAGTAAGTTTCACCTCACTTTCGTTAAATTTTCTCGAATAATAGGCCACCGGTTTTAAATGTCCATTGTCCGCTTCCTGTAATAAACAGGAACCGAGGGCCTTATCACTCGCGTCGCATTGGACTGTGAACTCCTTGTTGAAGTCAGGGATGGCTAACACGGGGGGACGGGTAACCGCTCGTTTCAGTTTATCGAACGATTCCTGACATTTTTGGTCCCACACAAATTTGGACGACTTCTTCCTCATTTCATTGAGTGGATGAGCTATTTCCGCATAATTTGGAATAAAATTTAGAGAACTAGTCATCCCTATGAATCTCGCAATACCTTTCTTGTCCCGGGGCCTCGGAGATTCTAATAACGTCCGTGTACGGTCAGGGTCCATTCTTATAGTGTCTTTGGAAACCAAATGTCCCAGAAATTTAATTTCATTATAACAAAATTTTACTTTCTCCGGATTCACAGTAAGATTATTTTTCTTTAAACACTCTAACACTTGTTTCAAATGCATATAATGTTCCTCCAATGTCTTCGAATACACAATAATATCGTCCAAAAAGGCGAGAGTGCAAGTAAATCTCAATTCTCCTAAGATTTTATTCATATATGACGACAATACCCCACTTCCAATTAATAATCCAAAAGGAATTCGTTTAAAGCTGTAACTTCCGAAAGGTACCGAGAACGTAGTTAACTCCTGGCTTTCCTTCGCTAAACTTATTTGATAAAAACTTTTGGTTAAGTCTATTACTGAGTAATAATTGTTTCCCTTCAAATGGTAATATAGTTCGTGCATGTCGCCTATAGGATAACTCACTCCTTCCAACTTCTTGTTTAACTCCTTGTAATTAACTACTAATCTTTCCGATTTTCCATCTTCCTTACCTACTAAAAAGGCTGGACTCGAGTACTGACTCACACTTGGTTGAATAATATCCTGTTCCAATAATTCGTCAATAATTTTTTTTATTTTTAATTGTTTAGGTGGATTCAATGGATATGGTCTAAGTTTTACGGGTTCATGATCTTTAACTTTTAATTTATACTCATAATCTAGAGTTTTACCAATTTTGTCGGTAAATACCGTTGGAAATTCCTTTATAATTTTTATTATTTCATTACTGGCCTCTTCGCATCCTATTTTATAAGTGTGATTGGTGTTCATACACGCTACTGTAACATTTTGCACAAATTTTTATACACTTTTCTATATTAAAGTCAAATCGACAACAATTATTTTTCAAGTCTATTAACAAACCAGAATGTTTTATAAAGTTCGCTCCTAAAATTGCCTTTTGAGCTAAGTCCTTCACTATAACAAATTCCACTTTCCAGGTGAACATATCTATTTTTATTTTTATATTTACACTGCCGATTACGGACATTTTTTTATTTTCAGCACTCATACATGTCAGGTTAGATAACTGGTAACACTTTACAATCTTATTCTCTAATAATAGTTTATACAGTCTATCACTTATTATATTTATACTACTACCAGTATCTAATAATACATTTAATGATATATTCTTGCCAAAATCTATTTCTAAGCTGGGCAATGAACTGATATTTTCCGAATTTTTCTTTTGCCAAGTATGATTTAATTTAGCAGATAATTCATGTGAATTTTTGTTGGACACAATTTTAGGTAACCGGGAAAGTTCGCCCTTCCTTAACTCATTGTTCGAACTTTCCCTACTAACTAGTTTTTTTGACTCCTGTACATTACGACCTACATTTTCGGGGTTTATAGCTGGAGTGTGGTTTACAATAGGTCTCCGCTGGTTTACAACAGGTTTCCTGTTTACCTCCCGGCACTGATAAGCATAATGACCAGGTCTATTACATTTATAACAAGTTATTGTTTCTTGCCTCGCCCTGATGCTGTTAACCGGTACATTATACTTCCTATTCACATTCAAATTATTCCCTGTTTTCCTCACGTTGTCAGCATAACCTACATTATTCGCCCTTATACACATCTCATCCAGTTCGGAATATGTGCTCGGATTTCCCATAAACACTAGTTTATTTCTGGTTTCAGGATTAATTCCCACCTTAATTAATTCCACAACATCCCTTTCATTTATATTACAACAAAGTACTTCTACTGATTCCTTAATGTCTATAATGTAGTTGGATAAGCTTTCATTATATCTTTGGGGACGGTGCACCTTTTCAAATTTCAAAAGTTCACGCTGATGATATGGCACAAAATAATTCAATAATATTTCAAGCATTAATTTGACCGTGACATTGTCCTGTTTTATTTCTAATAGTTTCGACAAAAGAGCTCCCTGACTATGTGAAATCGCAATCTCCATAATATCCTCTTCCGTACATCTAGTTTCCTTTTTAAGTTTCAAGATTATTTTAAAGAATTCTAATAATTCTTGAACATTTAATCCATCGCAGATTTTTAACTCTTTCAAATAACGCTCAATGGGGTTCGGTAGTTTATTATAACTTAAATGTGGCCGTCCCGAAACAAACACCTCATCTCTCATATTTAGACCAGACTTATCTTTCACTTCCGGTTTACTAGCCTCTTCCAGCTCACCTTCTATTTCCAGATTGGAATCAGATAACTTACGCACCAAGTTATCAGATGTTTCCTTGTCAATTTTTAGGTTTTTTATTTTTAACAACAATTCACTTAATATACTATTCCGGTTTTCAACATGTTTAGCTATATCCTTTTCTTCGATTTTAAACAATTTACTTAAGTTAGTTAGTCGGCGCTGCCAATGATTTATTTTTGTTTCACACCTAACTATGTCCAATGTTAGTCCCTGTTCAATGGATTCCTCCAGTCTACTTCCTAATACTTGGGTTTCTAACTTAATTTTATCCCATTCCTCCTTGAAAGCGACCTTTCCACTCAGGTTCAAATAATTACTATTTACATCAAGACTTATTAACTGCCGTAACTTTTTCCTTAAATCTATCACTTTAAGACTAGGAGACACTTCCACACCTCTTAACCTAATTTCATAGTCCAATTCCTCCTTGGTTAACAAGTCCACCTTAAGTGCCATTTTAAAAGTTTAATATTAAACACTTTATAAATTTCCAGTATCCAAGCCACTTATTAATGAACAACCACTAAGTTCAATTTTATTAAGGTTCACCAGAATACAGCAGAGTCGCGCACTTATTTGTATGCTAAATGTTAATATACAAAATTTTTTGTTTTTATTATGATGACCTTAAATATTCTCGAACTCATAAGATTTAAGTAGATACTGGTGGAAATTAAAACTGCACCTTTTTAGAAATATTCAGGTTTATTAAATCAATCCAAATTTCAATTATTAACCTTGTATTCCACCAATGAAATGTTTTGCACAATAGTTTAAAATTACTACTTCCTTAGGCAAGGCACTTTCGATTTAACATGGACTCACTGTCCTCCAAATACGTGTGTATAAAATATAAAATAAAATAATAATCTTGAATAAATTTGTATGAAATTAAATAAATAGGCTTCTTCTCAAAACTAACAAAAATAAAAATTATAAACTTCTTTAAAATAAAATTCTCAAACAAATCTAAACAGTTCTCAACAGGAATTTTTCACAAGTTCCTACAGGATATGGTGCAGCACCTGCAGCTCTTAATTTTAACTAGAATCCCTACAATTTCAATTAAATTTTTACGTTTGACTTTAAATAAATAACTCCTTTACAATTTAGATATATATTAGTTCACACTCAACAGAATTTGATCGTTAATTTCAAATTTCAATTCCAATTTCAAATTAATTCACTTCTTAAATTTTCAAATTTCAAATTTAGAAAAATTTAATAATTCAGTCAAAAGTACTTAGCTCTTTGGTCGTGAAGGTCTTGGAGTTCGGTATTAAAATAATCTATACCAACGGATCCTACGCCCGACACTACTTTTAAACTCGCACTAAAGACTTTACTCTATCGCTTCTCAACTCGGAATGGAAGCAGAGCGTGTTTTCTTGGCCTGCACCGACTACGCTCCTGTTCCTGCAGGCCTGTTTGAATCACTCTCAACGCAGGTTCGCCACCTAACAAAAGATTGAGTCCACTGTAGACTATTGTTTAGCATTCACTGCCATCAAGTCAGGTCTAGACCAGATTCCAAGCGCGTTGTGCCTGCCGCTGGATTACAATATAAATTTACTTTTTTATTCCCTATCCATTTACAATTCTAAAATAAAATTTTATTTATTAAATTTTTATTTTTATTTAAAGTATACCATGTAATTGGTATATTAATATTTGTATGTAAATATTTATTTATTGTTAATACAGTTGTGAAGTCAATATTTTTGTTTTTATTATGTATCTGAAGTCTATGTTCTCCTTCCTTGTGGATGGTGGTACGGGAAGTCAGGTGTTGTTATTTTCTCTTGTTGCAAGTTGCATTTGTTTATTTTGTTAACTGTGGATAAATTTTTTGCTAAGGCACAACATGTTTTGTTTTTTTTGAGACCATCTTTGTAAATTTTCTTTAAAAAATAATTTTTTCTGAGTGCTATTGTTTTTTTTGTAAGTACTGTAAAGGAACCTTTGAACAGGCTTGCCTTAGAGGCCCTAGATTTTCTTTAAATTTCCTTCTTGTGTCAATATTTACCTACTGTAATATGTACATACTGTGTATTGTAATAGTTAAGGCTGTTTTCAAGCAAACCTACTAAGTTAAGTAATAAAATAATGGTCAGCCTGACAAGAGAATTATTAAATGTTGAAATAAAAGTGCACATTTTGCTGTTGAACTTTAAGAAAATAAAATTCTTTTTTCTTTATTCAATTTGGTTGATTTAGTGTAAGCTCTGATATAGTGTTTTTCGTTTTCAAAATATTATCGAGCTCCACCCCTAATGTTAAAATACCTGACATATAACCATTGAACTGTATACAATATAGAGGTTTAAACAAGTTATAAATCAATAAACATTTTTATTCAACCAATTCCATAACTATTTTAGTATAATGTACACTTTTGTCATGAGTTCATGTACACATGAACTTGAGTTCTTAGTTCTCAAATAAATTTTTATGCTGATTTAATCAATTACTGGATTTTATCAGTAGTGCGTTGTAAATAGAATTTAAGAAAGTGTTATAAATTTTCACTGTAGATGGAACCTGTGACAAATTTTAACAAGTATTCTATTATTGATTTATAGTTATTATTACAAAACTCATATGAAATGCTACTTATTGAATTAAACTGTGAATGTGTGTGGATCTAAGGTATTTAGAATACGGTATGTAATACTAATCTTTAATAATAATAATAATAATATTTCTTTATTCCTTTAATTTTTTTCATACATGACAATTTTTACAGTTACTGAAGACAAAACAACACAGGAACAAGCACAAGGAACAATATTCAGGTTACACTCCAATGGAAAAATGGATTGCAGCATCATAGAGCTGGAATGATAGGGGTTTACATTAATAGATATAAATTGATGTTTTACTTAAGTTAAATACAAAGTCAATAGGAAGTAGCAGTGAAAAGGGATCCGAAAACAAAGACATAAACTGTATTATATTAGTTTACTGATGGCTTACGCGCACATTTCAAACCCAAACCACATACTACATCTCAAAAAATGTAGAGACTTCTATGTCCTATTCATAATTTAAAATTTTGACAGTTGTGTTTATATCAAATAAAGATTGACTGAAAACTTATGAGTTTAAAGAATTCTATTGAATTTTGCATAGAAATTAAACCTGGAGGAAATAGCAACTGTTAACATAAGGGATTTATACTCAGTACTAAAACTTAGTCATTAAAATTATTAAATGGATCCGGGGATAACAATACCTTCCAATGATAATTAATTATTTTTAGAATGCTTGGACCGGCATTCAATATATTCTTATGGCGCCTCATTTTGATTACTGGAAATTGCTTGCAAATTCGTGAAAAACGTATTATATCAATAATATCCTAATTGCATACTACAGTTGTAATGAAGGTTAAAGGTACTTTTTAAAACATACAAAACACATTATAAAATATAAATTTCAAATACATCATTAAACAGTTGTATTTTTTGCCAGAGGTGTCTAGGTTAATCACGCAGAAAAAAACATATTCAATAAAACTATCACGAACGTTATTATAAATAGAAAGTATAAATCCATTTTATTATTCAATTATAACTGTATCGTACATATCATATGAAGGTGGCTACCAATCTATCATATTTCATTTTCATCTGGTCGTATTCATAAAAGTACACACATAATTCAATACTTCATAAATCACAAAATTTAACAAAATATCTACTATTTTTCCAGCCCTCTTAAAACAGTTTTCATCCTCAATAAGTTAACATTACAGTGAATACAGTTGCAGATGGGTAAGAAGATTTTCAATAAGCGATAATATATCAAAGAAAGCAATATTGCAAAGCGCATTGTGAAATTTCACATCTATACAGAACACCGTCTTTGAGCCAAAGCATTCCTGATACATCGTGGTGCACTCAAGTGTTAATAATTCTCTTATACGACAAACGTATTTGGATCTACAACTTGTCATATGTTTTCCAGTAATACATAATGTAATAAACTATGCTTACAGTTTAGCAATACCTAATAAATAGCTATGAAGTTAATATTGCCGATTATAAGAGAATTATACGAAATATGAAAATTGTCCATTTCAAAATGTCAAAAAACTTGCAGCTAAGATGAAATGTAACTTTTCTTTATACTGTTCTCTCTCTCCCTACCCCCTCTCTATTTTTCCTGGTTAAAAATGTTATAATTCATAAACATAAGTTTAATAGTTTATGACGCCCATGAACTGTAGTTTGCAGCACCTTAAGTGGTCACGTTTACTTCATCCCTTTCAATCGTCGTGTAAGTTACTGGCATTTTTTTTAATTGAAGTTGAATGCACAGCTAAGTATTTTTGTTATAGTTGTCGTTTTAAAACATTTTGAGTTTTAAATAGTTGTGCATTTTTGAAAACTATTATTTTCTTTAAAAATAGATTTTACTTGTTGATATAATAACATATGAATTGTCAAATTTGTGTTATAGTTACAATGTCAAAATATAATTTATTCGACTTTGGATCATGAAAAAAAGAATTTAAATTTGAATATGCTCTAGTATTTCTAAAAACCAAATAAAACAGCCTATAACGCACGTGAACATAAACGCAAACATTATAAGACCGCTCACTGTGAACGACTCCCAATGCGAGACTCTGCCGAGCGGTATTTTTACCTAAATTGCGGAAAAGATTTACTGCAATTCTTTGGTTTGTGTACTCCTGTACATTAAACACTTCTAGTTAGTTTTACGTTGTACCCGAATTAAATTGTACAAACCATTCATTTAGTATATCCAAATTTATGAAATAAGATGTATTTTATTTTTAACTTATCCATAATGTTTGTTAAAATAAAAATAATGAATTATTAAAATTTACCAAAACATAAGTTTGTATAAATAAAATAAAAAGTTGGTAAAATAAACCAATCATATTGGAGCATTGTGGCACGCATAAGCCAGGAATAACAACAACTATTTATGTCAAACGCCATGCACACTTTCTGTAAAATTCAGTTAATAACAACCAAACAATAATTATTAACATTAAACTAAAAAACACAGATCACAATTGGTCTGCACTTACCGAAAAACCGCAGAGAACTAACAAGATCAGTAGTGAATGGTGATAGTCACGGCAGGAAAACGATGGCAGTAAACAGAAGGAAACGGGAGTGGGTCGAGTTATTATTGGTTAATTCTAGATGAACTTCTCAAAACCATACTGTGACTCTTTTGTTTTATTAAAGATCTACTCTGTTCGATACTTGACAGTATTGTCAAACAAAGCGGCCTAACTTTCCTGTGAACTGGCAGTGGACGCGGATGTAAAAGGTTGTTTTAAACCCATTACCTATTATTCTTTGTGTGGATGATATGAACATACCCTAATAATGCAACAGTCACCCTCTTTAAGACAACTAATTATTCAACTTCAGGCTAGTTTGAGATGACTATTTTTTCAATAATGCCGTGCTCCAGCTGATATTCGATAGCCAATAAATATTTTTAAGGATGCACCTGTGAAAATTCGTGCTAAGTTTTCAACTTTAATATGGCGTAATTAAATGTCTAATACAAATTAAATTTATTTCAAGGAACTTTTATACTCGTACATATACACTTTTGGTACCTCTTTAAAGGTTCAAGGTGATATCCTTTTTAAATTTTAATTAGACGTGGTTATATTACTTAAGCAAAGGGGAAATTAATAATGAGTACAAATATAAAGCTATCTGTCATACTTTTCTTGCAAATTTTTTCTTTTTTGTAAATTACCGAAAAATATTTTGTAGACTAATTTCTTTGCTATTCAAATTCAACCATAATTTTTGATATATTAAATAAGCCACAAATTCTTTTAATGTATATTTGTCTTTGCTGTTGATTTAGTTTTTGTCTTGGATAAACTGTGACTGAGCTGCACTAAAAGCATTACAAAGAGGCAAAATAATATGGATAAAAGAAGAAATTAACAGTTATATGCAAAAACTATGGAATAAAAACTAAAATAAACATTTTACCAAGATAGGATTGAAGAAATTGATATTACTATACAGCAATGGATCAAACCCATCATTATGGAGAAAAAACTAGTTCATCTTAAGAATATTAATAAATTGATTAACTCACAGGAAGACAATTTTTTTTAATAAAATACATTGGATGATAATCACCATTTCTGCCCAAGAATACAAAAACGTATAATCTATCCAATTTAATGATGATAAGATGGCCCTATTGGCCCTATATTTCTTATATCTTATATATATATATATATATATATATATATATATATGTATAATTTTTATAATTGAATCACAAAAAGTACTTGCTCCGCCGGGACTTAAACCCGGATCTCTCACTTGCCGGTGAATGTGCTATCATTATACCACAGAGCCCTTACTTTTTACGATTCAATTATTTCAACTCAGTTCAACAATCTATTCAGAAATTAAATATATTTCAATAAAAAAACAAATTGAAATTTGTCTGGGTATATATTGCGTATTCAAATGTTTTAATATGAAAGTTTTTACATTACGGTGTTGATGTTTCCAATTTTTCTTTTACTTAACTACTTTGACAAGTTTCACAAACTCATTGTATATGAAGGCCTGCATCCGAGGGAAGAAATAGTGTTATAAAAAGTCGTGAAATCTACGCAAATTGTTCTCAATGTGACGAAGGGGTTGTTGTAGAAAATTGGAGTCTTGTAGACAAGTATATATTCTCAGTCTGTTCTTTATTTCTGCAACAATATTATTCCAGTCTCTACGAACAGTGACATAGAACGCATAATGTCATTGAGGGATAGAATTATATTTCTTTCATTGCCGTATGATATAATCATATATTTATTGGCAAGCCATAACAAAAATAGACATGGTACTCGTAAAGACAGTTTATTTGTATTTTGTAGATTTTTACAGTCCATTCCACTACATCAATATTAATCAAATATTTAAAAAATATCTGATAAGAATGGATTAGCTGTAGTTTTAGCTTTAAGTACTCGTAAAACGATAAAAATATAATTATTTTCTTTCACTAAAGTATATATGTGATGCTTTACTAGCTTTAATGTTCTTTAATTCCAATCTTTAATTCCACGCAATCAAACCATCCAATGTTGTACCGAACGCCCACAATCTAATGCTAGTATATTACATGTAAAGTAAAAGCTGTTTGGAAGAATACTCTCAGTATTAACATTCTCATTCTAAATAAATAATACTGTCTGTTCTGTAAATTCATTAAAACTCATCTTTTTTAACTCTTCTACAGGGAACGTTATAGGTTTTGTAACATAGAATTTTTATCTAGAAAATTTTACTCATGAGTGTGAAAATTATTAATACTATAAATTTACACATTGATAAAAAAGAAACAAAGTTGATTTTTCTGCTACTTATCTAAATGAAATATCTTGCAAGTTCACAAAACTCATCTTTTATGAAGACCAGGACTCTCGGGAGTGAGAGAGAAAATTGTGTTACCAAACAAGATCACTGAAACTACGCACTATTGTTGCTGCTGTGATGAAGGATTGTAGCAGAAATCCACCTCCTCGTAATAGAGAACGAAACTGTTTGGAAATATTGAACATAACAATATTTCAATTCCATATGAATGTACGTGAATTTACCTTAGAGCACAAAGAAATTTAATCATCATAGTCATAACTTTAAGGTAATAAAGAATATATGGTAATGCACATAATGGTGCCAAGTTGGGCTTTTGACGCATAACCGTATTTTGCGTTCTTACTTGATTTATTCTAGAGGACCATTCGATGGATAATATTAATGTTGTTTATACTTATTCATAGTCGTAAAAGGTGGAACACACACATAAATACACGTAAGAATTTGTGTTGATGAATTATTTTAATTTTTACCCTCACAGTATAACAAGAGAGAAAGAACATTTAAAACTTAAAATTTTATTCTCTCGACAATACTGTCATATATAGTATTGTATTATGTACATATGACACGCACGGGCGTCAGTAGATTCTGGTCTGTGTGTTTATGTTTTTTACTGTCCAGAATTTAACCATTTAAGGTCCTATTTTAAAACTTCAATTTTCAATAACATCGTATTCACATAAAGTGCAGTTGTTTTATTACGTGAAAATCTCTCAAAACACAGGCTGTTTTAAAACATTCCAAATTATCAACCTTTAGATTCTAAATCCTTTCATTACGTAACTTTTAACTGTAAACGCATATGCACCCCACATTTTAAGGAGAGCCTATTCAAAGTGCTGTAACATGTCTTATCTTTTTCAAACGCTGTAAAATAGAGCGTTATTCTAACTTATCTCTAGAGATCTATGATTAATCTACTTATAGCATTTCTCAGCTTGGCTACACCTGCAGAATAAAAGCTGAAGTCTATACTGGTACTGCTTCTAAACTGAAATTGGATAAGACTTCTAGTGTAGGAATGGAAATAGTCACTTCCATTAATTAAAGGACGATTCGAAAAAATATTATTTTCCTAAATGTTACTAAATTTTGTATTTGCAACATACAAAATATATTACATATCAATTCTCTTTTTAAAATTTAAAGATTCATAACGTGTTGGCTTGCGATTTACTGAATATAAATTCTTAACCCATGTCACAGTTAGACTATTATCACCTAATTCTAGCACTGGAGATTATTTTTCCATTGATGGTCTTTCGTAAATGACAGAAACGATAAGAATCAATTCAATACCTCCTGCCTCCTGAATCGTTACAAAATTTTAACAGATGTTTTGAAATCTACATAAATCAGAAAATGTATTTTTAAATTAAAACTTTAGCCCCTTTCCAATAAATATATTTGCCTCTCGTCTCATATTCTCAACGTCTTGGCGTCATTTAAGCAAACAAAAACTGTTGCATCTATAATGTAGAGCCGAATTCTCTAACTCCCTCTTTTTGATTGATATTGTGCTTAACCCCCTGAAAATTAAATTTTGCTTTGTTTTTAATTGCATTTTTTGTAGTTTAAAACTCCAATACAGCAAACTGATAAATCAAACTCCCCATGGTACTAAGTTCGCAAGAATCTTGAATATTAATTACACTCAAATTATTTATATTATATTTGTGGGGACCGTTAGGTGTAAAGAAGTCCAGTGTAATTATCCAACGTCTAAACAAGATATAAACTAAAGAATTTATAAAAATCTACTTTTTTCCATTTTAAGAATCTGATAAGATAACGGCAGCATCACACTCAACCTTTAATTGTCTAGTGCAAAAATAAAGAACATTGGATTTGATAAAATATAACCATATTTTGAACATTATCGTGCCTTAGCGATCAAGGCGATTCCTCTTTTTCGTCAATAATGAGCACTAATCAAACAATTCATGAGATTGTATAAAAATGTATACTTAAAATATTGGATTGAATAATTCTTAAGAAAAACAAACGTCCCTAAAAATTAAATGCGGAATAAAAGGACACAATTTTCATCCCTGACGGACGCGTGGAAATTCAGTTAGTATTTTTGTACATAATTTGAAATCTGGAAGACTTTTTATTTTTGGCTTGGTATTGAACGATACTATAGAAGCGAAAATCTAAGAATAGTTAGTAACAATTTTATTCTAGAAAGCGTTAGTAACAATAACAAATCCAGGTTTCAAACACAACAAAATTCACACTTAATTAACAAAGAGTCTAACAGGTTTTTAACCAAATTATATTCTGTTTTGCTTTCTTGCAATAAGTATTGCTCTCATATATGTTACGTTAACACATATCGCTTCGAACGGAATAACTCCAATATTAAATGTTGAACATTTTATGAAATCATGTTAGCTTTTGAGAGAAGCGAGGGAAACTTTACAGTAAAAAAAAACGTGTGGTGTATAATATTAATCAATTGATGTGGTAGAAGAGTTAAGTTATGTGTTCGTGAAATTTGGAGACAAGAAGAATTTGGTTTTAACCATAGTCAGAGGACGTAATGTTTACCATAGTTTAATTTTCCGGATTTACTCAAACTTTTGACTTTGAGGGCGTTTTGCGGCTTAACCGTTAGAGATACGTGAAAAAAGTGACTGGACCTTTCTTGTCGGAAATTTAATTCTGTCCTTCGATTGTGCCCTCAGATTTGATCTACGACCTATGGTTTTAGTCGGTACAACGCTTGGAATAAATGTCTGCACTGGTGGGGAAAAGAGCGATTTGGTGATTGGTTAAATTCGGACATGAGGTCTTGCCAGGAAATTCCCTGGGGGGTTTTAATGTTACCGGGGGGGTTAACATTTCAGGAGGTTTAATGTACTCAGGAGCTTATCTGGTCATACCAGGAAATCCCGGGGGGGGGTAATGTTACCGGGGGTTAAGACATCAGGAGGTTTAATTTACTCAGGAGGTTATCTGGTCATACTGGGAAATTCCAGAGGGGGGGGTTTATTGTTACTGGGTGTTAACACACACGTGGTTTCTCTTTTAGAGGTTGTTGTGTGTGTTAAAATAAATAAACTCTCTCTGTCACTATCTACTATTGGCGTTTCGCTAACGCTCAGCCAATTCCCTAGGGGGGTTGAAATCGCTCGGTAACGTTGTAATAATTGTTCAATCCGGAACCAGAATGAATTGAACAAATCATAGTAGCAAAAAATCCAAAACAACCAAAATGTGCATTTTGTAAAAAACACGATAAATATTTTACCATTGAAAGCGATTTACAGGCTTACTAAAGGATATAAGACAAAAGGCTACTGGGCCTTTTTTATAGATCTCATAGTTTTCTAGTTACTAAATGATAAAGATTTAAACTCCAATCAACGGATCGGCTGATATCGACTCCAGAAACAAGATTTTTACGTATCAATCACAAAATAATTGCATTTAAACGCGTTTTGCGGTCGAAAAACCGTTTGTAGATAGGTCAAAAAGTCAATTGACCTTTTTTGTAGATCACCTCATTTGCTAAATCAAACCTTTGTTTTATTTTGACTTCCGACCAATGGTTTTGCCGCTATCGACACCAAACACAAAATGTTCACGTGAAAATTACATAAATTTTGCACATAATCACGTATTGGTGCGGTCATACCGATGGAGATAGGGCAAAAAGTCACTGTACCTTTTCTGTAGATCACGTAATTTGCTAATTTGATGGGTCAATCAGATTTGAGCTACGACCTACCGTTCGGGCCGCTATCTGGCTCAAAACATTCATTTTAGCGAAAAAATCTCTGGAATGTCAAATGTTCCCGCGTTTTGTCGCTTAACCATGGAAGATAGAGCAAAAAGTCACTGGACCTTTTTTGTAGAGCACTTCATTCCCCACTAACGATTATTCATCAGATCCGAGCTACAACCTACGGTTTAGACGCTACAGAGCCTCAAACGAAAATCTACAAGCGAAAATCGTCAAAATTTGACAATATTTTCGAATTTGAGAGCATGTTTCGGCTGGACCGGTAGAGATGCGGGGAAGTATAATGTGCTTATTCTGTAGATCATAAAATTTGCTAAAACCCGTTAAAAATTAGATTTGAGCTACTACCTACGGTTTAGTCGCTAGACGGCTCGAAAGCAAAAAACTACACCAGTTTTTAAACCAGTTTGAACCGGTTTTTTTAATTTTTTTGAGGGGTTTAAAATTAAAAATTCCCGGTTTTCAGACTTTTCCTGTTGGTTACACGACAAAAGGTACCCGCGTGCCAAATTTCAAGTTTCCAGCACTTCTAGAACTATGTTAGAATTTGTATACATCCATCAGTGAGTGAGTGAGTGGTTTCACATGCGGCTGTATAAGTATTTAGATAACCGTTAGAGATACGACAAAAAGTGACTGGACCTTTCTTGTTGGAAATTTAATTTTGTCTTTCGATTGTGCCCTCAGATCTGATCTACGACCTATGGTTTAGCCAGAAATGAGCTCGGGAGGGAGAAAAGTCTGCACGGGTCAGCTATCTTGAATTGTTTAGTATAAACATAATAAAAAACCGACCTCAAGGCAGTATTTTAAGTCGAACAGGGGGTTTAATATCACCAGGAGACTATCTAGTCAAGGCGAGAAATTCCCTGGGTGGGTGATTAATGTTAAGGAGGTTAAGACAAGAGGGGGTTTAATTTCGTCAGGATATTGTCTGGTCATATGAACAAATTCCCAGGGGGGGTTAACGTTACCGGGGGATAAGTCTCCAGGGGGTTATATGGTCATACCAGGATCTTCCCAGGGGGGGGGGTTAAGAGATTTGGTGACTGGTAAAAATTCGGACATGAGGTCATGGCAGGAAATTCCCTGGGGGGGTTTAATGTTACCAGGGGGGTTAACACATCAGGGGGTTGAATGTACAGGAGGTTATCAGGTCATACCAGGAAATCCCCGGGGGGGGGGTTAATATTACCGGGGGTTAATGACACACTTGGGCCTTTTTTAGAGGGTATTGTGTCTGTGAACATAATAAATATTCCTCTGTCCCTATCTACTATTGACGCTTAGCTAACGCTCAGCCAACTCCCGAAGTCACTGAACCTTTTCTGTAGATCACGTGATTTTCCTAAATCCCGTTTAAAATTTGTTTTGAGTTACGACCAACCGTTTAGCCGCTATCAAGCCCGGAATGTAAATTTTTAGGCGAAAATGTCCAATATTTTCACTTAATCGCGTTTTGCGGTCAAACTAAGGGAAATATAGTAAAAAGTCACTGGACCTTTTTTTGTAGGTCATCTTATTTCCTAAATAAAACGTTAGTCTTATTTTGACCTCCGACCAATGGTTTCGCCGCTATCGACCCCAAAAACAAAAGTTTCGCGTAAAAGTTACAACAAAATTGTACATAATCACGTTTTTTCGGCCAAACCAATCGAGATAGGGCAAAAGATTACTGGACCTTTTCTGTATATCGCGCAATTTGCTAATTTGATGGGTCAATCAGATTTGAGCTACGACCAACGGTTCGGCCGCTATCGGGCTTGAAACATTATTTTTATCGAAAAAATCTCTGGAATTTCAAATGTTCGAGCGTTTTGTCGCTTAACCATGGAAGATAGAGCAAAAAGTCATTAGACCTTTTTTGTAGTTCACTTCATTCCTGACCATGAATTTTCCGTCAGATCCGAGCTAGCTCCAACGGTTCGCCCGCTATCGGGCTTACACAAAATGCCTGCAGGGGTGAAGAATGCGCGATTTTTTGGGAATCTTTTTTTGAGGGGTTGAAAATGAAAAATTCTCACTTTTCGGGATTTTCCTGGTGGTTACACGTGGAAAGCTATCTGTGTACCAAATTTCAAGTCTCTAACTCATCTGGAAGTAGGTTAGAATTAGTATATACGTGAGTGAGTGAGTGAGTCAGTCAGTCAGTCAGTTACACATGCGGTTGTATATATATTAGACTCGCCTTCGGCTCGCTGGGGGCTACGCCCCCAGGCCCCCATTTGGGTGTTGGCTTAAATTCGGGGATAAGCGTAGTTCGGTGATTGGTTAAATTCAGACGTGAAGTTTCCAAATTTTATGTATCCGTTCTCGAGAATCTTACGGGTCGTAATGCTTCGCTAACGCTCAGCCAAAAGATGTGTGGTGTATAATATTAATCAATTGATGTGGTAGAAGAGTTAAGTTATGTGTTCGTGAAATTTGGAGACAAGAAGAATTTGGTTTTAACCATAGTCAGAGGACGTATGTTTACCATAGTTTAATTTTCCGGATTTACTCAAACTTTTGACTTTGAGGGCGTTTTGCGGCTTAACCGTTAGAGATACGTGAAAAAGTGACTGGACCTTTCTTGTCGGAAATTTAATTCTGTCCTTCGATTGTGCCCTCAGATTTGATCTACGACCTATGGTTTAGTCGGTACAACGCTTGGAATAAATGTCTGCACTGGTGGGGAAAAGAGCGATTTGGTGATTGGTTAAATTCGGACATGAGGTCTTGCCAGGAAATTCCCCTGGGGGTTTTAATGTTATACCGGGGGGTTTAACATTTCAGGAGGTTTAATGTACTCAGGAGCTTATCTGGTCATACCAGGAAATCCCGGGGGGGGGGTAATGTTACCGGGGGTTAAGACATCAGGAGGTTTAATTTACTCAGGAGGTTATCTGGTCATACTGGGAAATTCCAGAGGGGGGGGTTTATTGTTACTGGGTGTTAACACACACGTGGTTCTCTTTTAGAGGTTGTTGTGTGTGTTAAAATAAATAAACTCTCTCTGTCACTATCTACTATTGGCGTTTCGCTAACGCTCAGCCAATTCCCTAGGGGGGTTGAAATCGCTCGGTAACGTTGTAATAATTGTTTCAATCCGGAACCAGAATGAATTGAACAAATCATAGTAGCAAAAAATCCAAAACAACCAAAATGTGCATTTTGTAAAAAACACGATAAATATTTTACCATTGAAAGCGATTTACAGGCTTACTAAAGGATATAAGACAAAAGGCTACTGGACCTTTTTTTATAGATCTCATAGTTTTCTAGTTACTAAATGATAAAGATTTAAACTCCAATCAACGGATCGGCTGATATCGACTCCAGAAACAAGATTTTTACGTATCAATCACAAAATAATTGCATTTAAACGCGTTTTGGCGGTCGAACCGTTGTAGATAGGTCAAAAAGTCAATTGACCTTTTTTGTAGATCACCTCATTTGCTAAATCAAACCTTTGTTTTATTTTGACTTCCGACCAATGGTTTTGCCGCTATCGACACCAAACACAAAATGTTCACGTGAAAATTACATAAATTTTGCACATAATCACGTATTGCGGTCATACCGATGGAGATAGGGCAAAAAGTCACTGTACCTTTTCTGTAGATCACGTAATTTGCTAATTTGATGGGTCAATCAGATTTGAGCTACGACCTACCGTTCGGCCGCTATCTGGCTCAAAACATTCATTTTAGCGAAAAAATCTCTGGAATGTCAAATGTTCCCAGCGTTTTGTCGCTTAACCATGGAAGATAGAGCAAAAAGTCACTGGACCTTTTTTGTAGAGCACTTCATTCCCCACTAACGATTATTCATCAGATCCGAGCTACAACCTACGGTTTAGAGACGCTACAGAGCCTCAAACGAAAATCTACAAGCGAAAATCGTCAAAATTTGACAATATTTTCGAATTTGAGAGCATGTTTCGGCTGGACCGGTAGAGATGCGGGGAAGTATAATGTGCTTATTCTGTAGATCATAAAATTTGCTAAAACCCGTTAAAAATTAGATTTGAGCTACTACCTACGGTTTAGTCGCTAGACGGCTCGAAAGCAAAAAACTGCTACACCATTTTTTAAACCAGTTTGAACCGGTTTTTAATTTTTTTGAGGGGTTTTAAAATTAAAAATTCCCGGTTTTCAGACTTTTCCTGTTGGTTACACGACAAAAGGTACCCGCGTGCCAAATTTCAAGTTTCCAGCACTTCTAGAACTATGTTAGAATTTGTATACATCCATCAGTGAGTGAGTGAGTGGTTTCACATGCGGCTGTATAAGTATTTAGATAACCGTTAGAGATACGACAAAAAGTGACTGGACCTTTCTTGTTGGAAATTTAATTTTGTCTTTCGATTGTGCCCTCAGATCTGATCTACGACCTATGGTTTAGCCAGAAATGAGCTCGGGAGAAAAGTCTGCACGGGTCAGCTATCTTGAATTGTTTAGTATAAACATAATAAAAACCGACCTCAAGGCAGTATTTTAAGTCGAACAGGGGGTTTAATATCACCAGGAGACTATCTAGTCAAGGCGAGAAATTCCCTGGGTGGGTGATTAATGTTAAGGAGGTTAAGACAAGAGGGGGTTTTAATTTCGTCAGGATATTGTCTGGTCATATGAACAAATTCCCAGGGGGGGTTAACGTTACCGGGGGATAAGTCTCCAGGGGGTTATATGGTCATACCAGGATCTTCCCAGGGGGGGGGGGTTAAAGAGATTTGGTGACTGGTAAAATTCGGACATGAGGTCATGGCAGGAAATTCCCTGGGGGGGTTTAATGTTACCAGGGGGGTTAACACATCAGGGGGTTGAATGTACAGGAGGTTATCAGGTCATACCAGGAAATCCCCGGGGGGGGGGTGGGTTAATATTACCCGGGGGGTTAATGACACACTTGGGCCTTTTTTAGAGGGTATTGTGTCTGTGAACATAATAAATATTCCTCTGTCCCTATCTACTATTGACGCTTAGCTAACGCTCAGCCAACTCCCGAAGTCACTGAACCTTTTCTGTAGATCACGTGATTTCCTAAATCCCGTTTAAAATTTGTTTTGAGTTACGACCAACCGTTTAGCCGCTATCAAGCCCGGAATGTAAATTTTTAGGCGAAAATGTCCAATATTTTCACTTAATCGCGTTTGCGGTCAAACTAAAGGGAAATATAGTAAAAAGTCACTGGAACCTTTTTTGTAGGTCATCTTATTTCCTAAATAAAACGTTAGTCTTATTTTGACCTCCGACCAATGGTTTCGCCGCTATCGACCCCCAAAAAAAACAAAAGTTTCGCGTAAAAGTTACAACAAAATTGTACATAATCACGTTTTTCGGCCAAACCAATCGAGATAGGGCAAAAGATTACTGGACCTTTTCTGTAGATCGCGCAATTTGCTAATTTGATGGGTCAATCAGATTTGAGCTACGACCAACGGTTCGGCCGCTATCGGGCTTGAAACATTATTTTTTATCGAAAAAATCTCTGGAATTTCAAATGTTCGAGCGTTTTGTCGCTTAAAAAAAACCATGGAAGATAGAGCAAAAAAGTCATTAGACCTTTTTTGTAGTTCACTTCATTCCTGACCATGAATTTTCCGTCAGATCCGAGCTAGCTCCAACGGTTCGCCCGCTATCGGGCTTACAAAAAAAAATGCCTGCAGGGGGTGAAGAATGCGCGATTTTTTGGGAATTTTTTTTGAGGGGTTGAAAATGAAAAATTCTCACTTTTTTCTTCGGGATTTTCCTGGTGGTTACACGTGGAAAGCTATCTGTGTACCAAATTTTCACAAGTCTCTAACTCATCTGGAAGTAGGTTAGAATTAGTATACGTGAAGTGAGTCAGTCAGTCAGTTACACATGCGGTTGTATATATATTAGACTCGCCTTCGGCTCGCTCGCTGGGGGCTACGCCCCCAGGCCCCCATGATGTACGCTTGCAAATTCGGGGATAAGAGAGATTTGGTGGTTTTTTAAAATTCCGACGTGAGGCATACCGGGAAATTCCCTAGGGGGGGGGTTTTTAATGTTACCAGGAGGTTTTAATTTACTCAGGAGGTTATCTGGTCATTCCAGGAAATTCCCGGGGGTGGTTAAAGGATTCGGTGTTTGGTAAATGTGATGTACGCTTGCAAATTTGGGGATAAGAGAGATTTGGTGGTTGTTAAAATTCGCACATGAGATCATGCCAGGAAATTCCCTGGGGGGGGGGTAAAACGTTACCGGGGGATAAGACACCAGGGGGTTATCTGGTCATACCAGGAACTTCCCAGAGGGGGTTAAGAGATTTGGTGATTGGTAAAATTCAGACATGAGGTCAAGCCAGTATATTCCCTGGGAGGGTTAATGTTACCGGGGGGGTTAACACATCAGGGGGTTTAATTTACTCAGGAGATTATCTGGTCATACCAGGAAATCCCGGGGGGGGATTAATGTTACCGGGGGTTAATGACACACCCCAGGCCACCTTACGGGTGTTGGCCAGATTCGGGGATAAGCGGAATTCGGAATTAAATTGGACCCATTTTATTGAATATTTCAGTTTTTAATCAAAGTTTTGACTTTAATGATATTTTACGGGTTAACCGTTAGAGATACGAGAAAAAGTAACTGGACCTTTCTTGTCGGAAATTTAATTTTGTTTTTCAATTGTGACCTCAGATTTGATCTACGATCTATGGTTTAGTCGGTACAAAACGCTTGGCATAAAAGTCTGCACTGGTCAGCTATCTTGAATTGTTTTAGTATAAACATAATAAAAAACCGACATTAAGGCAGTATTTTAAGTCGAACAGGGGGTTTAATATCAGCAGGAGACAATCTAGTCAAGCCGTGAAGTTCCCGGGGGGGAGATTAATGTCAAAGGGGGTTAAGACATCAGGGGGTTTAATTTAGTCAGGATATTGTCTGGTCATATGAACAAATTCCCGGGTGGGGGGGGGTTAATGTTACAAGGGGTTAATGACACACGTGGGCCTATTTTAGAGGGTGTTGTGTCTGTGAACATAATAAAAAACACTCTGTCCCTATCTACTATTGAAGCTTCACTAACGCTCAGCCAACTCCCGACGTGGAGGGTGGGGGGTTTTAGTCACTCGTTAACGTAGTAATACAAGGTCAAGCTGGAACCAGCATGAAGCGCACTAATTATGGTTGAAAAATTTAAAACACCTAAAAGTAACGACGAAGAATTTGTCATTTAGAGCATTTATCAGGCTTACGGAAAGATAAACGATAGAAAGCTGCTGAACCTTTTTTTAGATCCTATCAATAGCTAGTTACAAAAAAATTTATATTTAAGGTAGGGCTAACGGTTTCGGCCAATATCGAACCCAGAAGGTAAGTTTTTGAGTGAAATTTTTAACATAATCACGTTTTACGGCTAAACCATGGAAGATAGAGTAAAATGTCACTGGACCTTTTTTTGTAGATCGCGTTAATTAGTAATAAAATCAAATTTTTAATCTGTGCTAAAATTAGGAGTTTAGCCCCAATAAAACCCAGAAAACAAAATCTCACGTAAAACTTAGAAAATCAATACTTTAAAACGCGTTATGCGGCCAAACCATTGAGGGTAGGGCAAAAAGTTACATGACCTTTTTTGTAGATCACGCCATTTACTAAATCCCATTGAAAAATTTGTTTTGAGCTACGACCAACGGTTTAGCCGCTATTGAGCCCGAAAGATAAATTTTTAGGCGAAAATTTCAAAATATTTTAACTTAGTCGCATTTTGCGGCCAAACTAATGGATATAGAGTAAAAAATTACTAAAGGTTTTTTTGTAGATCACTTCATTTCCTATATCTATCTTTTGATTTATTTTGCCCTCCGACCAATGGTTTCGCCGTTATCGACCTCAAAAAACAAACTTTTCACGTAAATATTACAAAAAAAATTGTACATAATCACGTTTCTCGGCCAAACCAATGGAGATAGGGCAAAAAGTCACTGGACGTTTTCTGTAGATCTTGCGATTTGCTAATTTTGATGGGTCAATCAGATTTGAGCTAACGACCTACCCGTTCGGAGGGCCGCTATCGGGCTCGAAACTTTATTTTAAGCGGAAAAATCTCTGGAATGTCAAATGTTCGAGCGTTTTGTCGCTTAAAACCATGGAAGATAGAGCAAAAAATTCACTGGACCTTTTTTGTAGTTCATTTCATTCCTGATTATGAATTTTTTCGTCAGATCCGAGCTAGCTCCAACGGTTCGCCCGCTATCGGGCTTACAAAAAAGGCCTGCAGGGGTGAAAAATGCATGAATTTTCTCGAATTTTTTTTGAGGGGTTTAAAAGTAAAAAAGTCCGGTTTTCAGACTTTTCCTCCGGATCATATTGTGAAAGGTACCTGCGTGCCAAATTTCAAGTTTCCAGCACTTCTAGAACTATGTTAGAAATTTGTATATATCTGTCAGTCAGTGAGTGAGTCAGTCAGTTACACATGCGGCTGTATATTATATGGGATATATATATATAAAACTATAAATGTATGTATAAATTTATTCATTTTATATAATTTTTATTAGCGGTATTTATTAAAACTAGTACACGGCAACCTTTTTATAAAACAATAAGAAAGGCTGTGATACTGAAACCTTCAAGTCATGACAGACTTGGTTGCAGTCAACTATAAATCATATATGTTGTTGGTATGGAAAACTTGAGTATCAAATATAGTGTATGAACATAATTAATGCTATTTAAAATAACCTTTCATTCTAAAACCCTATTCATTTGTGCTCTGCTGTACCTAGAGGTTTGATAAAATTGTCATATTTCAAAACATTTGAACTACTGCCATTTGGATAAAAGGAGGTAAAAGACTCTGTGTTAAAAATTTAGTCCAATGTAGGATTATGTTTAAAAATTTCATTTCAATAAAATAAAATATCCTATGTTCTGCCTCTCGGATATTCTACGTAAACTAAAGAATTCATAATTAATTTAAAAACTATTAATTTTAGTTTTAATTAGTTTTTTGGCTCAATGGCTATTTTGCAGATGGCTTTGCAATAGAAAACCTTATATGTTTTGTTTTGACTACAAAATCATATTTAAAATAAATATTAAACTTAAGGAATATAAAATTAATATTAAAGTTTTGGCTAACAATTATTTGTTAATAGTGTAAGTAGATATTAGTAATTGCATATATTTTTACCATCTATAAATTCAATTCTAACCACACTTTATTTAATGATGTTTGTATTATGTCGTTATCAACCATCATTTTATCGTTTTTTATAACAATATTGATTTTCAATATAGTGCAAACTTTGTGTAAGCTGAGTGGAGAATATATCGGTTTGTGTTATTTAGGCACACTAAATTGATTTATACATTTCCAAATTTACAGTTGGAAACCCTACCAAATAACTAAAATCTCTTTGACAGACACACACCTGTCAGTGACAGTCCCCCAGCGGGACGTAATTTCGTTATGGGTCTGGTTTTCTCCCCGCAGAGCTCCAGCGGTATACGTTATTTTATTTACATTTAATCTCCAACGATGCGAAATGTTGTGTTGTATCGGCTGTCCTCGGTCATTTCATTAGAGGGAATCCACCACCAAATGTTATTTATAAAATAGTGATCCAATTACTATGCTGTATTCATGCACAGTTCGATGCTATGCTTTTTAATAACAATCTATATTACCTTATTTCAATGACGATTATTATGTCAATAATATACTCGCAAACCGGACATGAATGTTGTTTTCTCGATACATAAAGTAATAAAACTTTAAATTTAATTTAAATAATATCTCACATCATCATACTATAGACGTGTAGAAAATGTAGTAATAAGCCGACCATGTGATTTTTATCATTAGTATCTATAAAAAGTTGCAGCTCTTTTTTTTACCGTTTCCCCATTTTTAGCACAAATAAAGCAACGTTATGAAGCCAGATATATTTTTACCCACAATCGTCTTAATTAATGTTATGGAATTTTTATGTTGTATTGTACTATAAAGACGAAATTCTGATGTTTATTACAAGATACTTAGACGTCCAAATACAGGAACAGGTTTTGATGAATTTGTGTTCTGTTTGTCCATGTAGGAAAACTGCATAAAACTTCCTGTTTGATAAATTATCATGGTTTGTATCAAAACCGAGCAAAATGCTGGTATTATCTATTAGACAGCCCCTAATAGCACAGTGCCGTTGTGTATGAGCTGCCTGACATTCTCCAATGACCTCGGTGACCTTTGTATATCTCGATAAGCTTTTGCTGACGACTCCTGTAAACAATTAAACTGTCTTCGCTTAAAGTTTGCTTTTAACATCCTGAGGAAGAGAATAAATGTAGTCCTCACAAATTTAATGTTCTACTTGTTTTACTTGTGTTTTTACCATTGCAGATTACTTTATGTGGCGAAATTGTTATGGAAAATAGATATATTAAGGACATAGAATAATAAAGGGGATATATATAAGGATACATGAGTAATGCTCTATCCGTATTAATATAATTTTGCTTTAAGTGTGAATTTTATACATGCAATTCTTTAAAAATAAGTATTAACCCAAAATAACCTTGCTCTCCACCTGACCAATCATCTCTTGTTTGGTCTTAGAGAGTTGAAAATTCGGTACATATTTTCGTCATTGAAAAACCCTGATGGTTCTGCAGTGCAAAAGTCATAGTGTCCAAAATGGAATCGTCACATTCTGTTGAGCCCTTCATTCTAAGTTATATCTGTGCATTCATTAAAAACAAAAAGTTTATGAGCTATAAAATATCCAAATAGAATATATAATAATTTAAAAACTCTAGCTATTAATTATATACCACGAAAAGATGAAATGAAGTAAAATATTGAGGAAACCGGAGCTTTTGTTTCGACTGATGATGTTACTAAATTACATTGATTGACAAAAGATGGAACCAGTTATGCTATTGAGATGGGGATCGGAAGTTATATTTTTCTACTAGACTACTTTATCTACGACTTTGTAACTGCAATTTTTTCTGAGATTGTAAGTTACAATGTTAAAATAAATATTAGTAATATTAAATTTCTATTTTCGATATAAGTAACAACATGTCATTATGTGTCTCAAGTATAAAGTAAATTTAAAAAATAACAAAAGTAAATTTCTTGACAAAGAGCGTGACACAATATTTTGACAGAAAAATGTAAACAAACAACGACTCCTGATACAACGTCGACGCTCCTCAGACGTCATTGTCCAGTGACGTTTCTGGAAACATTTCTTTACTTTTTACCGTATAATATCACAATTCCTGGCGCATATCACATCTTATCGATATAATTCGTCAAGATAAATACAGACACATTTTTTAAAGGTATTTTGTTTATCAATATTATTTTATTCTTCTAAGTCTTGTGGAATCTATACGCAAAATATCTATACTTAATGCACCACCAATAAATGTTATAGAAGTGTTTATCCTGCCAAATCACGAATACTGAAAACATTTGTAATGTCGTTACAATCGATCTTCCAAAGATTTTATACTATGCATGGTTTAACTGTTAATATATGATTTGATCAAAACAAATTTAGCAGAAAATGATTGTTTTATAAGTGCGATTAACTTTTTAAACCTTACAAATAGCAATCTTGTTTTATGATTTTTCTGAAACGAAACAGTTTTTAAACATTAAAAAACTGGGGATTAGTCCTAAACTGAATATATTTGCAAGCATAGATTTTTCAACTAAAAATTTACATTTTTATTCTAATAATGTGTTTACGTTTAAACAAAAGACAAGTGTACACTGTAGCTAAGTTAAGTATAAACCAGTCCTCTAACCTTGATTTAACAAAGCACTTGCCTCCTATTAGTTCAAGCATGCCGATCAGCGGTACATTTAAACAAAAACAGGATAATAGATTCAATATTTTTGCATTAATAAATAATGTTACAATTTTGTTTGTATTAAGAGGAGCTTTGCATGATTTTGCTTTATGTTGGATAACGTGTATTATTTATAACACAGACAATAAATTACAGGTTAAGCGATATTATTTTATTTTATTTTCGATTTTAGTAATATCCGACAATTCTACAGCATCTCACTACAAAAACTTTTGGTGCTACTATAATGGTTATTGAGATATACAGCATCAAAAAATATAAAAAATACCAACGTATGGGAAATGAATGAAACCTAAGAATAGTATACATAAATCATTACAACTTACAGCTGAATATGATAGGCTGCTTCTTCTGCCTCAAGATATTGGTCCTCTAGCTTTTTAATAAATTTCAGCTTTTTTGATTTTTTGTTCAAATTCTTCAGGGGCTTCCAAGCGTCCCAAGCGGCACATAGTCGCAAGGACATTATGTTCTATTTTTTAATCCTCGTTATACAACTTTGCATTTACTAAGATATCCATGATTGAAAGGATAACCCAAACTCGAGTGCATTTAGTTTAAAATGTAATTTAGTACACGTAACCTAACCAAATTAGATTGTTTAGAGACCCGTTGATATTTTGAGTTTTTCCTGATGAATATTTTCTTAATAGTTCAGGATTTAAAGTCTCTCTAAAAATAGGTTTTATTTTCTGTAGTTAAAAATTTATCGTAAGTGGAAATATCACTTAATATGATATGGTATGAGTATATATCGTTTATTTTTTAGTTACGGCGATGTTGAACTTTATAGTTGTCGGTTCCTTGGGACATAGTTTCATGTCTGGGTTTATTATTGCTGGACATATGGGCCAGACTGTTTTTCCGTATTTCAGATAAGCTTTGGCAGTTTTCTTATAATTTTCAGATCATGGAAACTTGTAGGTTCTTTACTGCTGTGTCAGTAAGTAGAATTATTTCCTGATAAGAATTTTCTATTTGATAGTTCTATTGTTCTTGGGCGTTAATTTTTAAAGTTCGTAAACGTGTGTCCATCCTTTTTTTGTTTTTTTTCTTGTTGGGCACATTCAGGTTTAATTATTGTGAGCAGTGTTGTAACATGATAAAAAAATAACACACACGGTAATCGTGGAGTACTGCTGTAATGAAACAACATTTAGAAAACAACTATAAAATTTATTTGTGCATTTCTAAACAACATATTTTTTGAAACATATTACCATTTCATTATTTATAATTTTTGTGTACATAATTGGAAAAAGGAATATTTAGAGATTATAGTTCAGTTCAAAACACTAATTGGGAAATAATTTTGTGTTCTGAACATCCTTAAAAACGGATATATAACTAAACAACCAGATTAAGCAAAATTCAGTTTTAACATTTTTTTATAAATTTGTTTTATTCTTGATATCTTAATCTTGCGTTATGTTACAAATAAGGCTTAGTCTCACAATGATTCAACATTGCCGTTTACATGTAATGCTTGACATATGAAAATGTGTTTGGCATATTTCAAATGATAATAATAATAAATAGCATTAAGATAAAAAATGAGGAATATTGATATATTGAAACTTGTAGTTTTTCATATTAATAAACATCTCATCAACTGAGTTCATAAGAAACAAACAATTTTTCTTCCACTTAAATATGATATGAAGCATTTCCTGTTTAATTTAAAATTCTTTAAAGCACTAAGACAAATACGTTTACAAACTTAGCTGACGACATTTTATTTAAAGCATACTTTCTAGTCTGTGATTAAATGTTCAAAAAATTGTTATATAAATGTTAAAGTTAAAACTCAACTTTATTACTGACCTCAAAAATTATATATATATATATAATATATATATATATATATATATATATATATATATATATACCATAAATACATACATATGTATATGATGTGTGTGTTTTATTTATTCGAACATAAACAAAAAGGAGATGTGTTTAGAAACGGTGTTAAGCCCCAATATTAATGGGCTTAATCACATTCCTGTGTGCAGAGCGACAAGAACAGTGCGGGCGCGCGTTGTCCTCATTAAATTACACTACATCTAGAGAATAATGAGCTCATATGACACGAACTCCTCATCATCTTGTCGACAGTAACAAAAGTAGTGTTCCAGACTGGTTAAGCTGTCAGATTTATTTCATAAACAAATATATCACAGTGTTAACAATAAGTAAAAATGTAATTTCATATCGTATCTTGCTGATGCCAATAAAATTTTTATAAAATACATTATTATGATATCCCATCGTACTTTTTATTTTAAAATACAAATTACTTCAAAAAATATATAAGATACAAATAAATTATACTTCTCTGTATAAGTAATTATATATAAATAATAAAACTATTTTTATTGACAATTTTATTTGCTTGAACAGTTAATTATGAAATCACAGTTAAACAAATTTTAATTTTTACTCAGATTTGTTAAA